>NW_026942506.1:570452-647202 GCF_024139115.2 Armigeres subalbatus
ATCATTGTGCGTTCAGTTACACGTATTGCTCGATCACCGTCGGCTACCCTAACGAATGGCCACCTAGTCACCCACCGTAAGTGTTGCGCAATAAAACCCTAAATTCTCCATAGATCTCGTCTATTAAATGGTCCACGCTTCCGAAAGCCTCCCACCTAACACCCCTGAGACCCGGAACAAAGAGGGTCTTCTGCCCCACCCAGACGGTGCCGTGGCTAGACCAGCACTAGGGGTTTAAGCCAGTTCCTTCTGGAACTGAGCAGTTCCAGGGCCATCAATTAGAGTCTTATAAGTGTCTCGTACTTGACTCGACTTACAGTGCTGGTGACACGCTGATTAAAAAGTGTCGGCGGCGTGATGCCAAACCATATGTGGCGAATTTTTAAAAATATTTTTCCATTTTCCGATCCAAATTTTTGTGTGGAAATTGAGACTGAATCGCAACCTGTGTTTTTCTTTATTTATGTATGGATTGGATCTTAGGCTAAGATGGTCAAATAATACAGATATGCATCGGCGTTGCGACCGACGCTGCGTTATACGTCTTTTAACGCTGAGCTTTGCGTTTAATATTTAATCATTAAATTTTAATGATTTATTTTTTTACACCGCTATTGTTATCACAAAAGTTTTTCGTGTAAAAAAAACCCGTGGTTCGAGCAACTCCCCTCCCCCATGGCTTTCGTGGTCATTTCCCAAACCCTTCCTCCCCCTATATGACCACGTGGTTTCTGGACTAATATCCAAATATTATAAAATACGATTATGAAAATTTAAAATAGCAAGAATGGTTAACATGATCGTATAACTTTTCTAAATTGACAAGAAATAAAAAAAATTGGGGAAATCATTGGTGACGAAGTGCATCAATACCTTTTAGATGAAAATTTCAGTTCAGTGTCGGGGAAGCAGTTAATGTCAAACATTTTATGGCATCCGCCATTATGGCGAGCGTGGAAAGCTGGATAAGTTGCGTTCAGCAGAAAACTTTAAAATGAGTATAAATAAATGTGAAAATAAGCACTATACACCTGATATTGTTTATTCAGACTATTCTTATGTGCTTTTCAATCCTTTTAAACAAACGAGAAAGGCATTATCGCCGCTAGGTGTATTTATTGGTTTTGTAACGTTTTCTTAACACAGCTTATTGCGGAGTAGAAGAGATATTTTACGCTTTTTACACTAAACACAAGAATGTGTTCGTTCGCGTATGTGAAATTGTATTCAGAAATGCATCAATTGAAAAGTTTGTCCTGCTGGTCAAACTTATATTTGATTTACTAATTTTAGCGCAATTTTTAGTAAGTGTTAAATTCCATCGGCCGAAAATTCTATTGTTTGTAATGCTGATATCAGTAAGTATCATACACTCAACTCTAACAGTCTTAACAGTCAATGCACACTTTTCTTTCCCCTCTGTAAAGCTTCTCCTTCATCTTCGACCACTTGCTGCTGATGACTCCAAGCTCCTCGATATCTACCCTTCACCAATCGCGCATCATCCACAAGCAAACACACATCCATCTCATTTATACGAAGGATTTTATTTCCTTGTCTTGAAGACTGCTCCCCATCACAGACCTCACGGCGTTTCGGCATCACATCTGCTGTCGGCACCACCAGAGCAGAGTTAGTAAATCGGCAACAGAAAAAGAAATCACTGCTAGCGGGCAACCAATTTCACCGGCATCATTCACTTTCGCGCGTTATGTTCAACGTCATTTTCTCAGGTTCTTATCCTGAAGATATCCTGGATCTACGAGGGAAAGAATTGTGGAGCATGAAGTGCTGGTGACGGTGCAAGTTCCTGCCGTTGGATGGTGAGATGAGTGTTGACATGGAAAGAAACGTTTCTTCTTCAAACACTGCTCCAGGGCCAGATTCATCGCTGCGGTCAGGGTGCCGCCAGAGAAGATGCATCGGCCGGCTCAGGACTGGGAGGAAGGTTACGAGATCAACTTTCAGGATATGAGAAAAGTACCCTGTATCTTGTACTGCTGGCTGGCAAGCAACAGTCAACAGTCTGTTAATAGGTGAATGCTGGTTGATGTGATGACGGCGATGGTGAGAGGCGCGGCGTGCATCACGAGATGGTGATGATGGGGAATAAAGGTGAAAGTTTACGCTTACGGAGATTATCCTTCGTGATGATTTACTTTTTTCTCGGAATGTGAAGCTCATGAATATAAGTTAGGAGTGGAATAAAATCGAAATCATTTGAAGATAGAAAAGGTTTATCTGTTTTCTTTTCTAGTTTACAATTTATTTCATATACGATCCCAATAAACTGCTTCCTTACTCGCTCTGTGAACATTAACTGAAAGTTTTTGCCTTGTGACTAAGTAAAAATTATCTTTGAACGATTTTACTAAAGACCTAAGACAACATTATCAGTCATCTCAACTAAATTTAATACGCTCCTTGGTACAGTCATTTGTTCACTCATCAAGCTGACATTCGATTACGTGATAAAACCCTCCTAAGCCAAATCCCCTCCCACCCAGTCGGTTTGATATGTGCAAAGACAGACAGTCGACAGTGAATAATGTCACCCACTTGCCATTATCACATAATCATACGCGTTTTCCTCGCTCGTGTTGCTGCTTTCAAGTCCCAAATCATTCAATATCCTCCGCGACTGCCACCGCCAAGTCGTGATACAGACGACGACGACGACGTCGTTTCAAAAATTACCAACCATAAGGACCGAGAGATGTTCACATTGCACGACGACGCAGACGACAAAACCGACACTACAGCATCATTAATTATCATTCTTATCCCATCTCACACATATATTTTATGCAAATTTTATGAATAATAGCACGACTCCCATATCCTTTGGTGTTTCTTGTATAGAGGCTGTAAGTAGGAAAAAAAATACCACAAGTTCATCAGTACAACCCTTTCCACCTTCGGATCGTCTTATCGGCTTCCTGGGGCGAATGTGTTTCCTCATTCGCTCGATGTTCTATATTGTATCCGGATCAAACGATGGAAATCCTGATCGCCTCTACGGTGGATAGGAAAGTATTTCACATCGATTGATTTTTTGTTGATGCCTCTTCAAACGAATCACTTTAATCAGTGAGATTTTAATGAAAAATGAGCTGACGTACTTGAAAAAGTGAACAATTTGTCCAAATTCTCAATCACAAAACATGTGTTCAAAAATTTTCCTTTGGAATCAAGCCATTGTTATGATATAGAAAACAAGACAAATTTGCGAAATAAAAAAAACTTCAAGATACACATTTCATTTCACTACATATGACGAGGAGAATATGTACGTCAGTGTATAAAATATAAAATCGGGCACCCATTTGGAAAACCATCCTCGTCAGCGGTTTTGCTTTTCTCTTACACCAAGTGAATGGAAGGTTGTAATCACTTCGAAAACTAATGACACATTTCTCATCATTGATTGTGCTTCTGAAAATGTATCATACACGGTTCTGGGGTATATGTACACTTGCTAGTACTTTGGAATATCTCTTACATAACAAAAAATGTCCATTTTCAGCCTCCTCCCCTATTCACTTTTTGTATGAATCATTTGAATATTTTGTATGGATTGCCACACTTCGGATCCCCCCTAAGCGGTACACAATTTGAGGCACGAACAAAGCATAATGCTGACAAAGTACAAGAGCTTATCACGAGCCGATACGGTACTCACGACCAAATATTTACTGATGGCTCAGGTACAAAACCAAAATCGGTGCGGAGGTGGTCATCTTCAGTGACCATGTGACCATTCCACTTCAGATCAGGGCAGCGTATTTTCAGTCGAAAACAGCGGTTTCTAAACTTCACGGCATGTGAAGGCATTAATCATGACTGACTCTGTCAACTGCATTGATGCTTTGAGCGGTGGTCAGTCAAAACATCCTTGAGATCAATCAATTGAACCCACCATGACGAACAAGGACATAATATTTATTTGGACACCTGGTCACTCCGGGCTTCTAGGCAACGAGAAAGCGGACGAGCTAGAGAACTGGAGAACTTCAAGCAACAGGACATCTCAATACCAGCCAAGATGCATTACGATCCATGAAAAGCAAGAGTTGGGAAGCTTGAACAAAAATGGTACCAAAGTAGAGCACGCTTCGACAAATTAAACAAACGACATATAAATACCCGGACCGGAAATGTCTCTCGAACAACGTATCTTACCATGTATCCGAATTGGACACAAACGACTTACCCTCAAACTTGATAACCGTTATGAACCACCGATATGCACATTTTGTGGATTGCAGCTCACAGTATAACACATACTATTAGAATGAGGATTTGAACAAACAAGGAAGATGTTTGGTATAGGTTGAAACGATTTTAAAAAGTGACTTATTCAAGAAATTTATTATATTCTTTATATTGTAACCGTTACTCTTTAAGGATGAATTACCTAACATGAATGCCACTTATCCGTAATGCTGATATAGCGAAAACCTTCTCATTATCCTACTCCGTGAGAACTTATGAGGGTGTCTAAGTCGAGTGGCCTCTCGTTCCTTTCCGTCCCCAACGTCTGTTTATAAGGGCTTTCAAAAATCTAAACTCGCTGTTAAATCGCATTTCTTAACCGATTCTTTCGCAACAGTTGCATTCCATCCGGATGGATCCAAGTTTTGATTTATACTGGTTTCGAGGCTATCCACAGTACGGTTAGAAATATTCCAGATTCCGTTGGGGTCAGTTGTCCCCCGGAATAAGTGGCCATTTTTTAGTCAAAACAGGTCGTGCGACACCTCAAACTTCATAATTTCACTAAGCAATGATGGGAATCATTTTTTGGGGTTCCTGTCCACTTGGACTCAATCTGGCACATCGGTTCAATCCGGGGACCTACGGAATGGCCATTTTCAAATTGATTCAAAATAGGTCGTGCGACACCTCAAACTTCATGATTTTACAAAGCAATGATGGGAATCAAATTTTAGGGTTCCTGGCCCTCGGACTAAATCTGGCCACATCGGTCACAATCGGGGACTACGGAATGGCCATTTCTAAATTGATTCAAAATAGGTCGTGCGACACCTCAAACTTCATGATTTTACAAAGCAATGATGGAGATATTTTAGGGTTCCTGGCCCTCGGATCCATTCCGCCACAATCGGAGGACCTGGAATGGCCATTTCTAAATTTATTCAAAATAGGTCGTACGACACCTCAAACTTCATGATTTCAAAAGCAATGATGGGAATCAAATTTTTAGGGTTCTGGCCACTCGGACAAAATCTGGCCACATCGGTCGTAATCCGGGGACCTACGGAATGGCCATTTTCTAAATTGATTCAAAATAGGTCGTGCGACACCTCAAACTTCATGATTTTACAAAGCAATGAGAATGATATTTTAGGGTTCCTGGCCCACTCGGATCCATTCGCCACAATTCGGAGGACCTACGAATGGCCATTTCTAAATTTATTCAAAATAGGTCGTGCGACACCTCAAACTTCATGATTTTAAAAGCAATGATGGAATGATATTTTAAGGGTTCCTGGCCAATTCGGACTCAATCTGGCCACATCGGTCCAATCCGGGGACCTACGAATGGCCATTGTCTAACTTGATTCAGAATAGGTCGTGCGAAACTTCAAACTTCATGATTTTACAAAGCAATGATGAATGATATTTTCAGGGTTCCTGGCCTACTCAATCCACATCGGACATAATCCGGAGGATCTACGGAATGGCCATTTTCTCAATTTATTCAAAATAGGTCGTACGACACCTCAAACTTCATGATTTCACAAAAGCAATGATGGAATGATATTTTTAGGGTTCCTGATCCACTCGGACTAAATCTGGCCATCGGTCACAATCCGGGGACCTACAGAATGGCCATTTCCTAAATTGATTCAAAATAGGTCGTGCGACACCTCAAACTTCATGATTTTACAAAGCAATGATGGGAATGATATGTTTAGGGTTCCTGGCCCACTCGGATCCATTCTGGCCACAATCGGAGGACCTACGATAGCCATTTTCTAAATTTATTCAAAATGGTCGTGCGACACCTCAAACTTTATGATTTCAAAGCAATGATGGGAATGATATTTTTAGGGTTCCTGCCCTCGGACTCAATCTGGCTACATCGGTCACGATCCGGGGACCTACGGAATGGCCATTGTCTAACTTGATTCAGAATGGGTCTGACACCTACCTCAAACTTCATGATTTTACAAAGCAATGATGGGAATGATATTTTAGGGTTCCTGGCCACTAGAATCCCATCGCCACAATCCGGAGGACCTACGGAATGACCATTTTCTCAATTTATTCAAAATGGGTCGTGACACCTCAAACTTCATGATTTCACAGCAATGAGGGAATGATATTTTAGGGCTCCTGCCCATCGGACTCAATCTGGCCACATCGGTCACAATCGGGGACCTACGGAATGGCCATTTTCTAAATTGATTCAAATAAGTCTGCGACACCTCAAACTTCATGATTTTACAAAGCAATGATGGGAATGATATTTTTAGGGTTCCTGGCCCTCGGATTCAATTAGCCACATCGGTCAGGAGGACCTACGAACAGCTATTTTCTAAATTGATTCAAAATAGGTCTGCACACCTCAAACTTCATTATTTTACAAAGCTATGATGAGAATTATATTTTAGGGTTCTGGCCCTCGGATCATTCCGGCCACAATCCGCAGGACCTACGGAACAGCCATTTCTAATTGATTCAAAACAGGTCGTCGACACCTCAAACTTCATGATTTTACAAAGCAATGATGAGAATGATATTTTTAGGGTTGCTGGTCCCGGATCCATTCGCCACAATCTGGAGGTCCTATGGAACGGCCATTTCTAAATTGATTCAAAATAGGTCATGTGACACCTCAAACTACATGATTTTACAAAGCAATGATGGGAATGATATTTTTAGGGTCCCTGACCCTCAGATTCAATCAGCATCCGGTCACAATCCAGGGACCCAGGAGTTCTAACGAAAAATTTATACAAATTTTACCATAAATGAAATCAATAATGGAATTTTCGGAGGAATTCCTAGATTAATTCCAAAAGAAATCCTGAAAGAATTCCGATGGAAACAAGATTTCTACTAGGAATCCTTCAAGTTTTCAAAATTCCTTCGAGTTCCTCAGGAGTTCGTGCAGTTCCTCAAAGGTCCACGGCAGTTTCTGAGCATTCCTTCGGAAGTTTCTGCCAGTTCCTCCGAGTGTTTCTCTAGAAGGAACTCCTGGAGTAATTTCGGAGGAGCTCAGAATTTCTGGAGTAATTATCAGAGGAATTTTCGGAGGAACTTCGGTGGACTTCTGGAGGAATTTCTTAAAGAACTACAGGAAGAATTTCAAGGTAACTCTCGTAAGAACTCCTGGATGAACTTCCGTAAGAGTTCCAGAAGGAACTCCTGGAAGAATTCTCAAAGGATCTCCGGAGGAACTCCAGGAGAATTCTCGAGAACTTCTGGAGGATTTTGTAGATAAATTCCCAAAAGCCTGAATGAATTACCGGAGGAGCTACGTGGAAGTCCGGAGGAATTTTCAGAGGAACAGCCGTTGGAATACACGGAGTTAAATTTCAAGAGGAACTTCCGAAATTCATTTCCCGTGAAATTCCTGCCATAGTGCCATATATCCTCCAGGAATTCCCAGATGAAATGCTGAAGAAATTACCGGATGAATTCGGAGGTTAGTTCTGAAGAAATTCCTGGAAGAACTCTTGGAAGATATCTTGGAGGAACTCTCAAATTAATATCGAATGAAATTCTGGAGTAAATTTCTAGTGAAGTCCGGAAAGCATTCTGGACAATTTCGCGGAAAAATTTCGGAGTAATTCCTGGAGAAGTACCTGAAGCAATTCCAGGAAAATACGGAAAGAATTTCGAGGAAATCATGGACGAATTCCTGGAGAAATTTCTAAAGAAATTTTTAGATGAATTCTTGAAGGATATTCTGAAGTAATAGCGGAAAGAATTCTAGAATGAAATCCTAGAAGTTTCGCTATTTAATTTATGGAGGTATTCCGGAAAAACTCCTGAAAGTTATCCTGGGGAATTAACGGAAGAATTCTGGAGGAATGCCGGAGAAGTTCTAGAAGAATTTCGAAGGAATTTCTTACCCTAGTACACAGTTCTGGCAATTGGTTGCAGTAACTCTTATATGTCCCAATTTGGTCGCATATGAGTCACAGAAGCTCCTTTATAACAATGTGTTGCTCGGGTATAGATTTACAAGTGAATTATGGAGCGAAATCGGAGGATTTCCGTCATAAATTTCTAAAAAACTTCTAGTGGAATTTTGGAAGGAAATCCGTTTGTATTCTTGAAGGAACTTTCATGTATTCCAGCAGGAAATGCCGGAGATTTTCTTGAAGAATAGCCAAAGAAATATCTAGAAGGAAAAATTGGAAAAAAAGATCTAAAGGAATTTCCTCATGAATTTCCTAAAAACAAATTTAGTGAGGGGTTTCTAGACAAGGAGAATTACAACTACATGAGAAAAATTTTCGAACGTTTTCAGAAATTTGTGGATAACTTTCCGGAGAATTTAGAAGTTCCTAGAGGCTTCTAGAAGAATTTCAAGGAGAATTCTTGAGCTCGAAGTTTTCGAGTTGTTTTGCCAACCTACCCCTCTGGCTACGCCCTTGTATCATTCCCATCATTGCTTTGTAAAATCATGAAGTTTGAGGTGTACGACCTATTTTGAATAAATTTAGAAAATGGCTTTCCTAGGTCCCAGTTGTGACCGATGTTGCCGATTGAATAAGAATGGGCCAGGAACCTTAAAAATATCATTCCCATCATTGCTGTAAAATCATGAAGTTTGATGTGTCGCATTATTTTGAATCAATTTGAAAATGGCTGTTCCGTAGGTCCTCCGAGTTGTGCCGGGTGGATCCGAGTGGGCCAGGAACCTAAACATATCATTCTCATTGCTTTGTAAAATCATGAAGTTTGAGGTGTCATGACCTATTTTGAATAAATTTAGAAAATGGCCATTCCGTTCGTTACGGATTGGACCGATGTATCCGATTGAATCCGAGTGGGCCAGGAACCCTAAAATATCATTGCCATCATTGCTTGTGAAATCTTGAAGTTTGAGGTGTCGCACACTATTTTGAATAAATTTAGAAAATGGCCATTGCGTAGGTTCTCGGATTGTGGCGGAATTGATCCAGTGGGCCAGGAACACTAAAATATCATTCCCATCATTGCTAAAATCTTGAAGTTTGGTGTCGCAGACCTATTTTGAATCAATTTAGAAAATGGCCATTCTGTAGGTCCCAGTTGTGACCGATGTGGCCAGATTGATCCGAGTGGGCTAGAACTCTAGAAATATCATTCTCAGCATTGCTTTGCAAAATCATGAAGTTGTATTTCGCGACCTATTTTGAATCAATTTGAAAATGGCCATTCTGTAGGTCCCAGTTGTGACCGATGTGGCCAGATTGAGTCGAGTGGCAGGAACCCCAAAATATGATTCCATCATTGCGTGAAATCATGAAGTTTGAGGTGTCGACGACCTGTTTTGACTTAAAATTGTAAATGGCCACTTATTCGGGACAACGACCCCAACAGGAATCTGAATAATTCTGGCGTACTTTGGATAGCCTCGAAATTGGTATAAATCGACTTGGGATCCATCCGGATGGAATGCAACTTGTTGCGAAAGAATCAGTCAAGAAATGCGATTTTACAGCAGTTTAGATTTTGAAAGCCCTCAAAAACAGACGTTGGGGACGGAAAGGTTAAGTAAGTACCAATCAACCTTCTCTCCTTAGTTATGGTGAAGATGGGCGTGCCAGTAGTATAATCTATGCTTTTGTTATTTGTTATTCTTGATTTCTGATAGCATTCTAGATAAGGGGAAGGGTCGTTTGGAAACCCATTCAGCCGAAAGCCATTTGGCCGAATGCCACTAGGCCGAAACTCATCTGCCGAAAGTCATTTGCCGAAAGGGTCGTTAGGCCTGTTACTGGCGGTAAAAATTGTCACTAATTCTAAAACATTGATCATGGAAACTCACAGAAAAAAATGCTGAAAACTAATTAGAGCGCAAAAAATATAGACGCGGAAAATTACACTATTCTGGGCGGACACGGATCTTTTCCACAAGTTCGCCCCAAATGAATCTATTTCTATAGGATTATGTCAATTCCTATAGCATAAATCAATTAAAACTGACATAATGCAATGGAAATCGCATACATTCAGGCGATAATATCGTTTAAATTTACGCTCTTTTGACGTTCCTTTATGTGCATTATTTTCGTGTAAATTTCAACAACTTTTTCTATCTGTGAGGAGAAATATTGTAACAGTTTCCTTCAATTAGCAACGGTCATTTGATATCGACGCGATGGGTACGAGGCAGTATAATCTGAGTGCCCAGTGGTGAACCAATCCACTGAACTGATGAAGAGTGATCAAAATGAAATCGATTGATGAGTTTTTGGGCGGGACAGAGCTGAAAACGGCATGAGTGGGCAGTTGATGTTGGCTCCTGATTTAAGATGCATCTTGAAAAAAGCAAATCGACGTGAAGTTTTTTATACCCGGAAGCTCCCAGTATACGCACTTTTTATTATGCATCTGGTTGCGAAAGGTGGATTAAAAACCCGTCAGTGAGTTGATGAATGGATCCGAATCATGTTGCGTGACATTTTCTGCAATCCATCACCGTTTATCGAGCTGATAACCGACCTCAAGTGCATCGCTGGCCATCGAAACGCCATAGCCACCGCAAGCTGTCCCACTGGACCGTTGCCACAAACCCTAAAGTCAAAGACACTACGTCCGCCACCAGCGAGCTGACTGGATTCCACGAGCCTCGAACCAGACGATCTCCAGCAAGCCGCCATTCTGTTTCCGAACGCGCACCTCCTGGGATCAATTCCGTGACGTTCGCCAGTTCCAACCCACGCTGTCAGTCCCCTGCGGTATTCAGCGGTATTCAGCGGTCATCTAGCCGACGATCGGCTCTTGGGGCCACTACCAGTTCTCCCGCTCCGGTACCAGCTGGTCAAAGCTCAGGCCCATGAGAGCATGAGCATGAGCATGACTGACCGCCCTCGGTTGCTACTCTGTTATTGCCAGGTCAGCTGTAATTACACAGAGAGCCAACAGATAAAGTTTGGGACTAACATCATCTTCAATGTGTAAGAACTGGTGACAAATAAGCAATACCAGCGCCGCAGTGTCCGAATGCAGGTCAATTAGGGAAGTGTGGGAAAATAATGACGTGATACTCCTTTGATAGAAGCCAACGAGTCACTAACGCTTCCACGAGGTATCACTAGGATGTTGGGTATATGGGAAGGGAGTGTAGCAGGTTCGTTTTGGTAAACGGTTTGCCGGGTGTAGCGTGTAATGATCGATGTTTAGCAACACCTCACCGTAAACTTGAATCGTAACCATTGGCGGCAAACAGTTCAATCGTTGTGTGTGTCTCTTCACCGATTCATTTCTTTCGATAATACAGACACGTCAGCTTCGGTGTCGATTAAAAATGGCCAGTGGCATGACCTACAGCCAATAAAACTAAATCATCTACAACAGACGACACTCTTATTCTTTTGATCTTTAGATAAAGTCCACTCCGGCATTAATTCGAACAAATAAAAAGTAATGAACTTAACACGTGGAACCACAAATCAACTTTTTGATAATGGTTGTTATTAGACTAGAGCACACCTTTTCTAATGCTTTGAATAACTAAAAATCAACAAGAGATGAACTTGCTATGTGTAAGAAATGTATAAAAATGTGTAAATCATTCATAAAGCAAACAAAAAAAAACAAAACTCAAACATTCGGTTCAAAATTCAATTAAAGTTTATCAGATAACTTACCCCACGAATGCAGTCTGCATCCAGCATTTTACCTTACCAAGAACATCCAACAAGGGGTTGCCGGGAAGGTGTGCGTCGGAATAAAGGCTCCGGCGTTAATGGTGATTGCCGGCCGTTGGGGTTCTCCGCCCGTTCCATGACGATGACCTGCAACTCTTCATTACCTTTGAACTTCTCTACTATGGATGGCCCAAACAGATCGCAACATTTTGGTCAGCATTTGTCTGTTCAATCACGCCGTTCAAGAAATCCACTTAACATAATTTCTATACCTACTAAAATTTTGCCAGCAACAAATTCTGCTGACAGGAAAAACAGTTCGCAAGCCTTGCTACAACGATCTCCACCCGGTCGAAGCTCAGGCCCATAGTGACCGTCTCAGAATAATCTATCGAAGTTCCTGCCTGTCCGTGCTGTTTGGAGCGTTCCCTCAATCGGAAGATCGCTATCCTCGTCGTCGCTACTCCGTCACCGATCCGTTCCAAAGCCGCCCTTTCGACAGCCCTGCGAATGGAGCCCGATAAAGTGCTATTTGACCGTAAGTCGCGATATATATTTCCGTGACCCGAAATCTCGCCAGCGTCCACGCCCTGAGACCCGGAATCCAAAAGAGGTCTTCTGCACCACCCAAAGACTGCCGTTGGCTCTAGACCAGTAGTCTGGGGTTTTGCCGGTTTACCTCCGAACCCGAGCTTTTAGGTTCGGGTCAAAATAAGTCTTATAGGCCGAAAGGGTCATTTGGCGAAAGGATCGTTTGGCCAAGACGGTCATTGGCCGGAACGGTCATTAAGCCGAATAGGAAATTTGGCCGTAACAGGTCATTTGATAATGAAATTAGGGTGAGAGTGAGACGTCTCAATTCTCATTTTCATTCTCACTTCTCACTGTAAGTGAGAAGCGCAAAGTGAGTAGTGAGACGTTTCCTCACTTCGCGCTCTTATTTTCACAGTGAAGTAAGAAATGAGCGTTAAGTGAATGGTAAGACGTCTCACTACTCACTTCGCGCTTCTCACTTTTACAGCGAAGTGATAAATGAGGAGGTGAAGTTAGACGTCTCACTTCTCCTCCTCATTTCTCACTACTTACTGTAAAAATTGGGAAGTGCAGAAGTGGGTTGTGAGACCTTTCACTACTCACTTCACGCTTCTCACTTTTAAAGTGAGAAATGAGAACGACAATTGAAGTCTCTCTTCTCACTCCTTATTTCTCATTTTTAAATGACCCTTTCGACCAAATGACTTTCGGCCTAATGGTCTGTTCGGCCATGGTATATTCGGCGACGACTTTCAGCGTAATGGCATTCGGCCAAAACACAATAAAACATATATCACTGTGTCCATCTACGAATTAGACCGTAATAATGCTTGCCTGACATGAATGCCACTCAAATGGTAAAATGTCATAAGATATAATATTTAAAATCCATTTTGTCTCCCCCCTCAGTTTTTTTGCCGAAAAATGATATTTTGAGGGCAACAAAATAAAATTCGGATAATTTTGAGGATTTTCAAAACATTCTTCAACAAATCCGAGGAGTTTTTGATTTTATTCATTTTAATTTATTTTTATTATATAAGGGGGCTTGACCTTTCGAGACTAGTAGGACTAAAGTCAATTAAATATTTGTAACAGCCTAAATAAAAATAATAATAAATGATAGCATATTTCTGGTTGCTAGCCCAACAAACAATTTAAGCAAAATAAGCTGATCTTTACAATGTTGAAAACTCATATGTGAATATGTACAATATGTGAAGATATTGATTTGAAAATGTGATAACCACTTTCCCTTCGATGGGACTCGGCGGAAAGGAAAGTGGTTTGCCTCAAATCAATATCATATCATATATATGACTAACATTGTAAATTAATATCGAAGTCGGTGGTTTAATCCCGAAATTGGCAATTAGCTTTGATTGAACTGATTTTTAGTTGAAGAAGCTTATTTTCTCGAATAAGCCTTTTTCACTCTGTCAATTTTATGGGAGCTGGTCTTTTGATTAAAACAATAGTGATCACAGTCAATATAGGATAAGAAGAGGAAATTTATTCGACAATCATTACTACAATGAACCGAGCAATCCTCTGCATCTCCATGATTGCCATTTGAAAGCAAAAGTGGGATAGCTGAGACGATAAAACGCGTTGTGTTTTGCCTGATAAGCGACAGCACATTCCATTTTGTACTCCACACTCCAGTGGGTTATTTAGAACCGCGTTATTTCCACAGAAACGACGTACTACTAGTGCACGATCATCATGCATAAAATATTCAACTTCAGTGTCTCACAAAAAAAATCCAAGAAACACAAAATCTATCAGATGCCTATAAGATGCTGTAGTGGGTGATGTATCTTTTCAACTGAGTATTCTATTAGCTTGCATGTCTGCCATTGCATGGGCTACAGATCTTCGATGAACCTACGCCGAATGGGTATCCTTCTCAATGGACTCTATCCTGGGCCAATCGCTTCCAGTCCTGAACGTTGAGCGCCCTGGTCCTCTTCAATGCAAAAGCCATCGTGTACGCAGCCTTCCACGTAGTCTACGCCTCTGTTTCTCTACATATAACTTCGTTTGACGTTCTTCCGGTATACGAACAACGTGTCCCGCCCACCGTAGTCTGCCGTGATGTATAAGTTTAACAATATCCAGCCCTTTATCACCTGGACAACTCGTGTTCATGCGACGACAGCAGTACCCCGAAAGTGATAATTGTTTCTTCAGGGCTCAGTGGTCACAATAAAAAACTCAGTGGACTGTAAACTTAACATCCGCGCTTCGCGACGACTTTATTCAAAACTCAAATTTTTGATTCTGACTTCCTGTCCGGTTCGCACTTACCGGAAAAGCAAATTGCAAGAAAAATCAAGAAAACCTAGCTGTCAAAACAACCCGTAGTAGACCTATGCTACGGAAAATAACGTTTTACAAAATTTAATTCACTTTTCGGTAAACATTCTCCGGAGCCGGACGCTCACCACCTTCTACTCAAATGGTCTTCCTCGTCAATCGTAGTACAGCTATTTTGTCGTGGCCCGTTTATAAGTTCCGCTGTTGGTTCCGGTCACACGAACGTTGCCATCTTTGCCGGGGTGCGTTGCGACGATTCTGCCAAGCTTCCATGTCTGCGGCGAGAACCATTCCTTTAACACCACTATACCTTCGCGCAGAAGTGTCGGGTTTTTACCACTTTCCACGTCGTTTCAATCCTGTCACATATTCAGCGGACCAACGACGCCAAAATGCCTGTTTTCTCCGCTGAATCAATTGGTATCGGATAATTTTGACTCCTTCAGATCACCATAGTTAGGCTCGGCAATCGCTATTAACTCGCGTCCAACAGGAAAGCCAGGGCTTAAAGCTTGGTAGTCCATGGGATCATCACTTTGTGGGACTATTGGACGTGAATTAAGAAATCGCTTCTTTGATTTAACAACGTACACATCTCCTCGTACGTCAAGTGCAATTCGTTGAGGTATTTGTTCAGATGACCCTTCACGGATTTTACCCGGCTTCCCAGAGCCCCCTTGATGCGGTGCCGTGGCGAAATAAACTTCAAGTAGCTACGGGGCTGACAAAATTCCGATATCTTGTTCTCCAGCGTTTGCGACACCAACAAATCTTTTAATTCCGTCAACTGTCGTTCAGCGCCAACGAAATTTGTGCCGTTGTCGATCGCATTTCGGCGACGTTCCCTCGTCGACTCACAATCGATGCAAAGCTCCTAGAAATCCGTCTGTCGACAACGAGCTCACCAGTTCTAGATGGATTGCTCTATGCCATACATACGAAACGCAAATAAAGGCCTTCGAAGCTTGGCCCTCCTTCAACAGCAACGGGCCGGCGTAATCAACGCCAGTTCGAGAAAAAGGTTCCGCGGCAGTCACGCGCACGCTCGTAAATCTCCCATAAACTGCGCCACTTCCTTCGGTTTCGAGCGGAAACACCCACGCATTTCCGCAACACGCGATTAATCGCGCCTCGCATTAACTGGCCAGAAATGTTCGTTCGCAAGCAATCCGTTCAATCCAACGTGCAAATGTTCTCGGTGAATACTCAATCACCATATCAGTGAAGGGCTCTTCTCGGGTAATATCATGAGATGCTTCTGGTCTCGTGGTAGGTCGGAATGCCAGTTCGGCCTCAACTCTGAGCACTCCTTCACTCTTGTCGTAAATAGGGTTTAAATTCCTGAGCCTTGTACCGCTGGCCTCGGTTGATGTCTTTAATCTCCTCCTCATAGACAACGTTTTGCACGACCATCTCAACATCAGGCGATAGTCAAGGCCGGACAAATTACCACTTCGACGTCAACTCCCAATCGCTTCACTCTGCAGTTGTGGATGAACCGTATCACATAACCGAACACTCTTTGCATCTTCCGATAATCACTACAGTTCTGGATCACATCATATGAGCGGTGATCATGTACCACGACAACCATCTCTTCAGAAACACTATACATTACTGTCAATGTCCACTTCTTCAAGATTTTGCGTCTCGACTTCTTTCAGTATTGTAAAACATCGGACCGTTCCACCAAAGTTCACTCTTCATCAGTTCTTCATTGGGACACGAGATCCGCCGGATTGTTCTTTGTACGAACATGCTTCCATTCCACATCTGATGTCAGTTCCAAAATCTTCACAACTCGGTTCGTACAAATCCGGCAAGCTTGAGTTAACTCTACCAACACAAACTATCTCGGAATCGGACTTGAACCACCCGTCGAAGGGTTAGGTTTAGCTTCGCGCACTTTTCATCTGCTTTGCTAAAAACCGCTGCACACAGTTTCAGCCTCGGTATCGTCATCTCCATGGCGACCCGACTAGAAACATAACAGAACTGAACACAATATTAACATATTGTGATATTTATAACTTATTTTGATACAATTTTGTTCTTTGTAGCCATTATCTTACAAATGTTGTAACAGAATTTTATCATAATATGATTTAAAATGCTCAACACCGAATTGCCTAGGCAATTAAAATATATGTACAAATCTCCCAGCCATATAGATATCATAACGCTGATATAATTTGGAAAGATTGCCTTTTGTAATCTTGTTAGTTTCAATTTCTCGAGAAATATTCTTTTCAGACAAAAACAAAATTTCTGATTGTTGATCACAATCTGGAGACGTATCACGAACTGTAAATTTGCCACTGCACAGAAACAATATATTTTGTATCTAATTCTGTTATAAATTTCTAACAAAATATGTTATTTTATGATAAAATTGTAACAAAATTAAGTTTTTGTTTCCAGTAGTGTAATTTTGATAAAATTTAGATATTTTAAAACATCCTGCATATTTCTAACAAATTTTGTTATAAAATTTAGTATAACTATAACATAGGTTGATATAATTTTCATATGACCTTCTAGTCGAGGGAGCTTCTTCCCTTTCCACTCGATTTAACTCCTTTAACGGTGCACTCTCGATTTGCCACAAATTAACCTTACACTCACTACTCCATCAGCATTCACGCTCCGTATATACAGCAACCGTAAGCACGTTGAGAGGCATCTGAGAAGCCATGCAGTTCAGCGACCGGATCATTAACCGCAACACACCTCGGAATCTTCATGTTGTTGATTTCGCACGTTCTTTTCTCAGCTTACTCCAGATTTCAAACTCCTCACTCGAAATCGCGTCATCCCAGTCCACACCATAACTGCATCACCAACACCAGCACCACAATTGGGCCAAGATACCGAGAGGATCAAATAATTTTGCTATCTCACTCCCTCGCGTTTCGTTGGAACTCTTGAAGAAATCGCCATTGACGGAACTCGGAACAGATTCGTCTTTAACCGGATCCCAAGTCCAAGTGTATTTATCACTCCGTTTACATCCATTAAACAAAGCGGCCGGTATACCTTCTAACAGCATTGGGTCGTTTTGCACTGTGCAATCTGAATCCGCCCGTTCAACAAACTCTGAAGATCTTCACGTAGCTTTTTGCCTTCTGTCTAGTATTGCCCAGCGCGTCGTCAACATAAAAGCATTTCAGAACGATCTCGCTAGCGTCCGGAAAGCTGTCTCGCTCGTCGTGGGCCATTTGGACCAACGATCTCGTCGCTAAGAAACCAGCAGGTCCATCCCGTTCTTCTTCTTCCTTCTTCTTATTGGCATTTCCCCACACTGGGAAGAGCCGCCTCGCACTTAGTGTTCTAACACTAAAGTTATTAACTGCGGGGTTTCTAAGCCAGGTACCATTTTGCATATCATGGGGCTAACACGATGACTTTTATGCCCAGGAAGTCGGAATTTCCAATCCGAAATTGCCTGAACCGGCCAGGAATCGAACCCAGCCACCCTCAGCATGATGTTGCTTTGCAGCGCGCGTCTTACCCTACGTTACCGCTGCAATTCAGATCCATCAATGGCTGAGATCGCTCGTCTCGCCATACATCTCTGGTACTTTGTGTTCATCATTTACTTTCACTTGCTCGTACATGCGCTGCACATCGGTCGAGAAAACGTACTTGTGCAGGCGCCATCGTACAGAATGTCGAACAATGGGCTCTGCACCGCTGGTACTTATCAACACGTCATTTACAACAAGTTGGTCGTTGTTTTCGCGAACGCGTCGAACACCCGCGCAATTTGGTGGTTGAACTGTCGGGCTTCAATATGCAGTGATGGGGCAAATAGTAAGCCCGACCGCGTCCTTCTCGGAATCGTTCAAAATCCTTGCGTGTCCAAGCCTAATGTAGTCCCTAATAAAATCTCCGTATCTTCGCTTGGTATCGGACACTTCTCCAATCTGGTTTCTAACGCCTTGAACCGCTTTTCCGCTTACTGCATCCGAGCTCGCCGGATCCTTCACGAAACGGAAGTTTGACAACTACCGCATCGTCTCCTCGAATATGTGCTCAAAATGCACACTCGTCTATCTCCGAAGCTCAATTACCTGCTCGTCAATCATCCAAAAGCGTTTCATCAGCTCGTTCAACTGCTCGTTTTTACTGCTGGTGCGAATCTTAGTAGCCTTGAATGCTCACAACGCTAGGACATTGCCCACGGGCCCAGCAACCAACCAAAGAAGACTCTCCGCAACCATGGTAATTCAGCCGACATTCGAATCTTGCCAGCCCGCATCAAATCGAAGAACAGCTCAGCTCCTATCAGCATATCAATCCGACTGGGGTCGAAGAACCTCAGGTCGGCCTTATGTCACTGGAATCGCCAATCCTTAGCATCGAGTTTCAACGAAGGTGAGCTCCAGTAACGCAGGTACTGAATAATCCAGAAAATTCGGCCCTGTTACTCTCGACTTCACTGTTGCGTTGATCTTGAACTTCACGGCTGTTTTGTACCATTCACACCGACAATCAGGTGTTCACGTAGCTCTTGCAAACTCAGCACATCACTCATCCTCTCTGAAATAAAATTTGCCATTGTGCCGGAGTCGAGTATGTTACGGCACTTATGGTTTCCCCTCCAGCATCGATCACGTTCACGATTGCGGTCGCCAGCAATACCTGTTTCTGCTACGGCAGTGTGGTGGAAACTTCACATTTCGCCACAGTGCGTGGAACTTGAACACTCCAGAATCAGCAATGGAACCGCTTCGACCTTGTCACCGCTCCATCCTTGTTCTCGACCTTGTCCTTCGGATGCATCAAGCTGTGATGCTTATTCCTGCAGCCGCACCGCACTTCCGTCGGCCTTGCAATTTGCCGTGCGATGTCCTCGCTACACAAAAGCATAGACCAAGCTGCTTAGCCTTGCCATAACGACTGTTCACGGTCATCTTTTGAACACCTCGCAAATTTCAACCGAGTGCTCATCATTGCAAATGGGACAGAATTCGTCTGAGGAACGGTAGCCGCATGCACTTGCTCATCGTCGGCAGAACACCACTTCGTTGGTTCTCAAGTGTTTGGTCTTAGGCGGATTTGCAGATCTCACACCGCTCTAACATGTAGCAGCGTTCCCGCAAAAACTTCATGGTTTCCTCATATTCAGGCAGCTGTCCATGTTCCGATGGCCTCCATGCCCTGCGTGTTTCAGCATCTAATCTGGAGATGACGATCTCAGAGTATCGATTCGGACAATTTGTTTCCATCTTAAGGTTGTGGAATGCAGAGAGCTCCAATCGTTTCTCACCGTCAAGGGGCCTTCAGTTCAGATCCTCCCTCGCCATGGTTTCACTGCCAGTAGTTGAGTGATAGGCCTTGGACCACCGTTCGGAGATTTTCATTTCTCTGAAAATCCTCACGCTCCATCATGTTGTTGTCATTCGGTGTTTGTTGATCTATGGCCCCTGAGCCTTACCACTAGCGCTTTATCTAGATAATGCAGTTTGTAGCAGGCGAATCTCAGTCACTTATCCACGATATCCTTGAATCTCCCTAAACTTGTGCCAGCTTTTATAACGGCCGTCAAATGTCCGCAAAGGGTTTGCTGCACCAAAGGATGGTACAAACTACGCATCTCGTTCTCCTTCGCCTTGCTGGTGAATGCGCTTGAATTCGACCTGCTTCATTTGCCTTCAGTATCCTGCCTTTGAGCATCATCATGTGCCTGGATCATTTCAGCAAGAGAAATCCGCACGAACTCGTACATCTCCTCGAAATCGTGTGCCTTTCAAACTCGACTCGCCGCGTTGGGTCAGCGAGATAATCCGATTTTGTAGCGAGTTGCATTGATAGCAGCGATCGTCGTTTCAACATATAGTTTAAGGCAATGATAAAGAACTTACCGTGATCCTGGTTCGCGGTTTCGATTGAACGCCGATGCGTTCCACCCTCTGTGCCAATTAGACACTGTTCCAGGGCAAGAACGATTCCCCTTTCGATATGTTTTTGGCGCGTTGTTCTTTCTTCCGCTTGCACATGGTGGTTAGCGTTGGTGTGACCAACATCAGCTTCTACGCCTTTCGCTACTGTCTCCCGAGGAGAGCGAATCATAAAACGACCGAAACGGTAGAAGGCGTCGAGAACAAAATTCTTCTTTTCGGGTTTCCGATCGCAACACATACCACTATCACTTTTGTCTGGTTCTTTTTAAGCTCAATTTCCCTCACTGATGATGACAAAACTATTGGCTCATCGTGAGCTGTCTTCACTTTCTTCGCAAGAGCGTTCACTACCTTCGGTCGTCAATTTTTCGCACATCAAAATCTTCGCTTCAACACTGTTTTCGATGGACACAGACAGCGATCTTTCAAATATGCCGCCACCCTGCACTTCACAAAGCTTCTTTTGCTAGTATCGACAAAATGCTTCCGGCACTTTTGTCAACTTTTGACATATACACGGCAACACTCACTTTCTCTCACGGCACCTAAAAAATGCTCTATACGAACACTTTTTTAAGCGTTGGCGTGTTACATCACCAATCAATATGGCCGTCGACCCTTCACACACAGCAACAAACTCGCTCCCTCTCACCTGCACTGCACTAGAGAACCTTTCTGAGCCACCGCGTCAACTTTTCTTAAGCACTTTTCCTGTGCTTTGCGATCACTACCAGAGTCAAGACCGCAGTGCATCCGTGCAAGAGGAAGATGTATCCTCAATTTGTAATAACAATGGGATAATATATTGAATTTGGTATTGGATTGAGGATACACTCTTCCTCTTCTGATATCTGATCCCTAAGATCGTTGAGAAATGTTGGAGTTATGACAGTTTTGGTGAATCAAGAATTGACAAAAATCGAGGGGTCCATAAAAGTGATTTCGTCCATAACTAATGAGGGTCCATCTTTCTGAAAAATTTAACTCGGATCTCACTCGCCGGAAGCATTCGAATGGACATAAATTTGGGCATTTTCAAAGACCTCGTGCTAATAGTGGCTCGTCTCAGCGAAATTGACATTTATAAGATACGAAATAACAAAAAGTAATATACAAAATATTCAAAGCAAACATATGTTGTTATTACAATATCAAAAGAAACATATATGTTTCGTTTTGTATAAAATATCTGATAATTGTACCTAAAGTATTTATTTTGGATATTTTTTATTATTATTATAGTTACCTCTTATTCATATCAAGTTCATAAGAACTGCTGTTTTCAAGATATTAGCTTCTGCTCGGGCTCTATAACAAAATGTGTGACGTTTGCCATATCACGAAGTACCTTGGAAAAAACACTTAAACAATAGCAAATTAGTGCTTGAAAATGGAAAAACGTAATTTTAATTGCAATAATAGGGTTATTTTCAATTATCCCTCGATTTTCACTCTGAAATGAAGCCTGAAAGTAGCAGAATAAGGTCGAGAAACAGATTGAAAAAAGTTTGCGCATTCTATAGATACAGCCGTTAGAAGAAAACGTTTTTCGAAGAAAACCTCAATAACTTTTGATCCGTATGAGATCAGCGCTAATTCCATGAAAAGTTGCGCCCTGAAAAGCACAAAAAGTGCTCTGAACATCACATTGCTGAGAAATTTGAAACAAAAGTTAGACAAAAAACTGTTTTTAAGGGTCACCCTAAGTAAACTTGGGAAAATTGCTCAAATCGGTCAATTTAGAGCTAGAAATAATTTTTAGCAGAATTTCGGAATCGCTGAACTAACTTCGCGGAACATTGTAAAGTATCTCTAAATTAAAAAGTTTTATTTTTCATTGTATTCAAATGCTACCTAATTTTTATGAAAACCTCAATAAGCCCCTCACCGTTAGAACAACTTTGTAGAACAAAGTTTTCTCTCTCTCTATGTTCAGAACAACTTATTACCGCTTTGTATGCTCGGACCACTGTGCAATGCCCCGCGTTTGGAGCCTTTTAAAGAAATTTATTATGATACAGTCCTCCGAATCAGTTGATCATGACACCGAAAAAGTCTCTCGCATGTTCTACATATCGTAAATGAATACGGAGATTATAAATGAGAGATTTTTCATACTATTTTGGATTCAATCCTGACCATGACATCACAAATCATTATCG
The DNA here is from genome assembly GCF_024139115.2 of Armigeres subalbatus. Lineage (NCBI taxonomy): Eukaryota > Metazoa > Arthropoda > Insecta > Diptera > Culicidae > Armigeres > Armigeres subalbatus. The sequence continues at coordinate 593,214 of NW_026942506.1, forward strand.
TTGCGTTGTTATTCTAGATTTTAATTAATCCTTTTAGGTTTCTACGACCGCAAGGTGAACGTTGGACATCGGAAGGATTTATTTATGCGATCAGACGCGTGCACTTCTTGCATTGCACGTGGGGTCATAACAGGAAAAGCGCAAGGAGCTAACAACAGTTTTTGAGAACAAAGAGGAAGCAGAAGCGTAAGCGCTGGTGAAGAAATCAAAGTACGTCTACCTATACAGATCGGTTTTCTCACAGGGCACAGCATTAGAGTTACATTAAGCTTGGTGCCGCTGAGAAAATAAAGCGGATTAACTATCTAATAAACCAAGTCCTTTTCAGGACAATAATCAATGGAAGAAGTTAATTACCGATTTGAACTTTATTCATTGCGAATGTATTACCATTTCGTTCGCAGCATTCGGACTATCTATTGCTTATTCCGCTGGCGTTTGTGGCAGGAACGGCGAATTACATTTCTGCATGTGAATACATTTTGCAGTCTCTCCTCTGACGCATGCTTGGGATTCCGCTACGGGCGGAAATTTTCTGTCATCACAAATCGATCATGATATGCACTTTGAAGAAAAATTTTCTTGTCTCAACCTTCTCTTTTGTATGTAGTTCTGAAAAGAACGGAATTATTCTCCATAAAGCGCCTTTCTGAACACAAATAGCAACAAAACCAAATCCATTACTGATACTTATGTCATCCATGCAGCATCTCCCTCCGACGTGTCACGGACGGAAACTTTCTGCGTGCCAAGCAATTATTTGCCTGAACCAAATTCTTCCTTAACCTTCCCTTTATAGAATGTTGGGTCCTGAAAAGAACCGAATAATATAAATAATCGCCTTCGAATCGCTGCAACCTCTCAACAGCCCGACATGCGCTTGTGATTCTGCTGTCGAAATCAATTTCCCTGTGGCCAACGATGATGATTTGTCCTTGATGAAAATGTTATTCTTCACTCAATCTTTCCTCCTTCAACCTTCTTTCCCAATAAATTGCACAAATCCGATCCCGAATTGAGAAATTTCCGAAATGCCGATGACGCCGATGATAGTCTGTTTGCCGCTGAGCCGCTACAGATGCAGCAAACACCGTCTCACTGCCATCGTCTGTCCGCTCTCTGTGGATCCTCGAACCGAAACTCGACGCGCGCGGGCGCGGAACACAGGTCTATTATTACCCAGAGAAAATGAAACGGTGGGTCAAAAGGCCCGTAGCTTATATCATTCTGATGTCCGTGTTGGGAATGCATGAACGGGATTGGTTAATTCTGATATTTTTACTGGATTGGACAAGAATTGAAATTTCTAATAGCTTATCGTGAATAATCAAAAGATTCAATGAAATTGCCAATTCGCTAGAGAGTTTCCGAGTCGATTGATATATAAATCTCAAAAATCCATCGAAAGATAAAGGCTGTATTAACGTTCAAAATCTTACATGATTTCGTGACGGTCTCCAATTTTAGATTCTGTTTTGACACCCAGTACCTTCGGGTAAGACGTTGTCCAACGTCAACATTTGCTAATTTGAAATTAATCCCATTTTGAGATTCCTACAATTTCTTCTTTACCGCTGGAAACGCCACTGACTGTTATAGTGTGGTGAGAGGCCTTTTAAATTGCAGCATCCAGGACACATTTTGGCACATGGATGATGACTGAAATCCGATGATTAAAAAACAACACGTCTATACTGCCGCTAACCGCAAGTCGAGCACATCTTTATATGGGGCTCCATATATAGATGTGCTCGACTTGCGGTTAGCGGCAGTATAGTAGCCCAACCTTCTATATATGTGACTCCATTGTTGTTAGATACCGAAAAAAGTATTAAAGTTTTGAAATATCGGGTTATGAAAATCATTGGATCTCATCCCGATCCACCGATCCAAACACGCTTAAATGTTAACTGTAAAGCATTCACTTTCCAGGGCGAACGCACTCCAGAGTCCCAAATGCTATCTCGCTTGTGTTATGTACAAAAAGCAGGGATGTTTACCTAGCAGCAGGCATGTTCTCCATTGGTTACTGCAACTCATATGTAACCAGATTCAGTCACAATCAAGTTGCTGTAACCATTGGACGCTCGGAACTCGGTCCACGAAAACTACTAAAAATAGTCTACAATTGCTTCATCTGTACACGAATGAGATCTTTAGCACTATAGTAGTCCATGGGCGATCTCCTTACTGTACGAGTTTACCTGGCATACTCATTCTGAAACGTTTGAATACGCGAAACCAGTTTACGTTCGAAAAGCAAGCACCCGACGGTCCGTACATGTTAGGGCTTAAATTGCAGTGTTCGTCTGCATAAGTATGGTTTCATTGTTAAACTGGAAAATTCATTGCAGATTGACCAAATAAATCCAATGCGAATACTAGGCACACAAAAAAGATCTGCGCATCTATTAGCAAACAAGTTACCATGCCCCTTACGTGGTTTGATCTAGTTTTTTTTTCGGTTTTTTTCCGACTCCTTGAATATCAAAAAAGAAAAAAATCTCCCGGAGTGATATCATTTCGGCAAACAATACACTCATACGTTACTGGCTGGTGCGCTGCGCACCCACAGTGCAGGGATATCAACTCATGCCTGTCGCCCGAGCTGGTATATCGAGTGTGTGTATGGAATAGATGTAGGTTGATGGAATAGAAGTACCTTACTACAGAGTGGGTACTGAATTGACGAGGACGATGACGAAAAAGCCGAATCGTATACTTCTCATTTGCATACGCTACGATAAGCATGTTCTGTGCGTTTTTTTTCTCTACTCGCATTATGGGCCACGTTCGTGTTCGGGGGTAGTGTGGTAGCCCATACCATCGTCAGCCACGTACGCATTATCATTAGCGATTGTGTGATTGGGGGTGATGTGAGTTATATGTGTTTTTGGGATTTTTTTTCGGTTCTTAATACTCGGGATTGTTAAGCACGTATAATGACGCGGTGCTCTTATTGCGGCTTTTAATCCATGTTGAGTAACGTTGAGACGAAAGATTCGATGTACAAAGGAAGGTTTAATACATGGTTTTACTAGTGCTAATACCAGTCGTAATTTAGAACAAATTCAAGATATTTAATTTTATTCCAACCTGACAAAAATAATAAAACAACAATCTAAGGGATACAACCTTTCAGAAAACGCCATTTGGTTTGTTTCACTATACTTCAAATTTCCAGGAGAAACGGAACTGATTTCAAGTTCTTCACATTATTTGATGTTCGGAAACAATTTTTATGGAGCAAACGAATCATCGATAAAGGACGGTTTCTGAAGAAAATTGTTACCCAAATGTTACGAATCTTCGTGGAAGATGATTTTGTGTTCCAGAATATTCTCCAAGCCTCTTTTGATATGAATCCATTAGATTTTTTTGTTAGGTACAATATCATATGCTATCCAAACGGAAGAATAGCAAAATATCTAATTTGAATAATTTCAAGACAGTTATTGTTGAAAATATCGAAACCAAAAGAGTTGAAAATGAGACATTTCCATCGAATCAGTGCCCTATCACCATGTAATGACCATGTAGGGGTAGCGGGGGTAAAGTGAACAGGCGGGGTGAAGTGGGACGGCTTGTTTATCACCTATTTATGGATTTCTCGTATTATTTTCCATGCTACACCATAAATCAAGCATTTCATGCTCTCCGAGCTACTTCAAATCATGAGATATCTATTTAACAGCTAGATTTTAGCAAAATTCTGCGCCATTTCGCAAAATGCCAGTTTGATGTAATGTCGGCACTGTTGCATTTAAGCCATGAAAACTCTGAGTTAGTAGTTCTAAACCAAAATTTCGTTTAGGGTAAGACGGTATAATATGCCCCTCCCCCCCTAAGGCAACTCTTTGATAACTTTTTACTTTTCAACGCAATTTATGCAAACTGTGTTATTTGGTAGTCCAGAAAGTCGCAAATGTATTGCCCGTGAGTAGTCATATAAAAATATTACAAATAACACGTAATAAATCACTTGTCATAAGACGAGTTAATACCATCCCTTTGAATTCCACCACTTAATTGTATCTTGACAGATACGTATTTCGACCTCAACAGTAAGGCCGTCTTCAGTGTCTTGTACTTGACTCGACAAAGTCGAGTCAAGTACAAGACACTGAAGACGGCCTTACTGTTGAGGTCGAAATACGTATCTGTCAAGATACAATTAAGTGGTGGAATTCAAAGGGATGGTATTAACTCGTCTTATGACAAGTGAAGACATTCCACTAAAAAGCTCAAAATAATTTTCTTAACGTAATAAAGCTTTTTTGAAAAGTCGTGAAAAAATGGATTTCAAGAAATGCCTGGGCAATACGCCCCACCTTAACCAAAGACGTTTCATAGCCCTTCATTAACATTTTATTATTCCCATAATAAAAAGGTTACAAATCCTTATGTGCTTGACATTAAAAAAACAACATAAGTCCATTTAAGCAGGTTGGAATTACATTTCAAAAGTTTCCATATAATTTGGTAGCAACTGCTGCAAGCTCGCCGCGCTTGTGTCCAGTTGGTAAGGGCATATCGTCCTGCCTACACTGGGGCGTTTTGATCAGTGAAACATATTTTTGAAAAACGTTACATTTTTGAAAATGGAAGCAATTTTATATCATATTAACCACTGAGAAAAGTTATTTGGTTGCCCAACTGAGTGTTCCAGTGCAAGTTTTGCGAACAGTATGCTTGCGTTGCTCCAGAATGTTGAGCAAACAAACATTGAAAGTTACATCGAAACTGTAACTTTTTGTATTTTTCTATTATTTTTATTACGTAATACAAAATACTCCCATATTCACATAGGATGATACTTTTACAAATATTTATAGGTACCAACAGATGTTGACCCTTAGTTATAGTTTTCTAGAAATCAAAGTGGGGCGTTTTGGCCAGGTGGGGCGCATTATACCGTCTTACCCTACATCGTTCATTTTGCTCGTTATGAAACGGAACTGGTTGATGGAAGGTAGTTTTTTAATTGTATTTCTTAGTTAAGGTGTTATTTGAAAAACATGTAGCTTTACCCGGTCATGTCGCCTGGGGGTAAAGTGTGCAATGTTCTGACAGAGAAATGGAAACAAACTAGCTAAAATTTCAACCTTAATCGGTTGGGTTGGCAATGGGATCATCAATCGGGGGGTGAAGAAAAGGGAGATCTGGTCATTTAGGCTCCAAGCACACATTTTCGTTCAATTTCTACATTCCTGAGCGAATATTTCCATACAACGCACCTCGTTTATGGAAACATCCATATCTCAGATGTTTGTCATCCGATCTGTTAAAGCAATGTCCACTTAGAATCCGGAATCATTTATTGTATTGCAGCGGCACGGAAAGTGACCGCTGCAAGAATTCTTTTACAGCGGTTTGTCTACCTAGACGCCCACTTGCTGTGGTATAAATTTCACGAAGTTTCGTGCAGCGTAACAAAAATTATTCCAGATGGAAGCCGAAAGGGAAAAAAAGTCTGCACACCCACGTTGATAATCCTGTCATCGACGATGGAACCTACGTCAGAATGGATTTCGGACAGCTTCCTAGTCAAAAATTCTATATGGTGACGGCACGAGGAGTAGTTCCTGCGAAGTTTAAGTTTTGGACAAACTTGCAAAAAAACGGATGATTTTGGCAAGGGATTTGCAACTGTGGGGCATTGACCTAAGTGTTTGTGACGAATAAGATGATGGACTCGAAGCTGTACAAGGAGGAATGTCTCAAAAACCGCGGTCGACCTTCCATAAAGCCCATAAAGGTCCCGTGAAGTTTTGGCCAGATTTGGCGAGTTGCCACTACAGCCGGGAAGTCATCCAGTGGTACCGCGATAATAACGAAGATTTCATCGATAAAAACATAAATCCACGCAACTGCCCACAGCTCCGGCTCATCGAGACATTTTGGGCAGTAATGAAGCGGAAGCTTAAGAAAAGTGGAAAAAGTGGAAAAACAGCTCGGGACGCGACTCAGATGACCAAAATGTGGAACAAATGTGCCAAGGAAGTTGACTCCGGAGGTGTGCAACTTTTGATGAGAGGAATAAAGAAGAAGGTGCAAATTTTCACTAGAAACACGAAGAAATTATTTGCATCAATATTTTTTTCTTAAAGTACAGTGAATTACCCTTGTTTTGATGTATTAACCTTATTTGTACGTCAATCCGTTACCGAGATACAGATGATTTTATTATTCCGGATTCTAAATGGACATAGCTTTATATCCATACATCAATCAACTCAGCAAAAGCTCTATATCAATCAACTCAGTAAAAGCTCTAGTTTCTGTAAAAGTGTATAACAAGGGCCAACATTCCATCCATTTTAATAATATAGGCGCATATAATCTAGCATTTTGACATGTCCTCTAATAATCCGGAATTTCTACTGCGGCCAGAACATGATTTTTAACCGTTTTTTTTTTTAAATTAGATTACTTTCTTGCCGAACCATACCAAAACCAAAGGATCCGGGTAAGATTTCCCTGAGCAATGGTCATTTGAATTGAAAAAAAATCCCGCCCTTTCATTTTGACCAAGCCCGGTACGTCTGCTTGTCTGTGATAAACCGAAGAGTTTATACCTGTCAGGTAACATTTTGAATATTATTAAGAATATGTATTTGGTTTAAGGGCTCATTCACAAATTACATAACGCATCAAGGGGTGGGTGGGTACACAACATTGCGTTACAAAATGTTACGGTTTGTCTAGGGGGTGGGTAGGGATGCTATAATGAGAGATATGCAAATACTTTTCCAGACGAATTAGCAACGCTGTTACTTTTGTTAGCAAACGCTTCCAGCACTTGCCTAAGCGCAAAATGTTGAAGCTTCTATATGACTTTGCATTTGATAACAATTCGGCATATGTTTGTCTGTCCACTAACAGTGTTTAATAAGCATTATCACTAAAATAAAAGTGCAATACAAATAGGCGAAACACGATACCTAAACTGGATTACTTCAACTCGCGTAAGTAAAACAAATTGTTTATTCGATGAAACTTTTCTTAAAATCTATCTCAATACCAGGGATGCCAGATGATGTTTTCAAATGTCTTCACAGTCGTTCAAAAATGTCTTCAAATGTCTTCAATATTAAAATTATGATTATCAGCGAGAAATTTCAAAATCCAGTAGATTTGTAAATTCAATCATCTCCTTGTTTTTCTGATGTGGAATAATGTTTATTTTTTTACATTCAAATTGTTAAAATTCAAGAGAATATCCTGTAAAATTTTCACAAGACAGTGTATAACGAGTTTCCCCAGGATTTTCTACTGAGTCTTTGATCAAAATTCCACCGGATTTTTTGAACTGAATTTCCACGTGGAATTTTTCCAAATTTCTTTTTTGAAGAAAAAAAGTTGGAGGGATTCAAAATTTATCGTGAAGTACTTGAAGAAAGATTCAGAAAAATTTCTGATGGAGCTTCCGGTTAAATTTCTGGAGCAGCTTCCGGATAAACTCCTGATGGAGCTTCTTATCACTTATACGAATTTCTTCTGGATGGAACTTCTAATTACTTCTGGAAGACTGCTGAAGAAATTTCTCTTGGAATTCCTGTTGAAACATCCAAAAGATTTATTGAAGGAACTTCCGGCGAAATTTCTGAAGGAACTTCAGAAGTAATTGCTGGAGGATTTTCAGGAGGAATTCTTGGAGGAACTTGAGAAGGAATTTTTGTAGGAACTACAGGATTAATTCCGGATGGATTTTCTGGAGGAATTCCTGAAGGATTTTCCTGATGAATTTCTGAAGGATATTCCTGAAGGAATTTCCGGTTGAATTCCTGAAAAAAAAATCTGAAGAAACTTCCGGAGAAATCTTAAAGGAGCTTCTTAAGGTATTGCTGCAGGAATTTCCGAAAGAAATTCTGAAGGAAATACCAGAAAAAATTTCATAGTATGCTTCCGGAGGCATTCTTGGAGAATCTTTTGACAACATTCTTGGAAAGTCTTCCAGAGGAATTCCTGAACAAACTTCCGAAGGAATTCACGGAGGAACTTCGGAAGGGATCCCTAGACGAGCTTCCGCAGGAATTCGGAAGAATTTCTGTCAGAACTTTCACAGGAGTTCCTGGGAGAACTGCTGGATGAATTCGTGAAGGAACTACCGGAGGAGTTCATGAGGACATCTGGAAGATCTTCCGAAGGAATTCATGGATGTACTATCGCAGGAATCTTTGGACGATTTTACGGAGGAGCTCCTAGAGGAAATTCCAAAGGATGTCCTGGAGACTTTTTGGGAGACATTCCTGAAACGTTCGGACAAATTCCTGGCGGAACTTCAGAAGGAATTTCAAAAAGAATACCAGAACGATTTTTTGGAGAAATTCATAAAGGAATTCTAAGAGAAAATACTGGAAGAATGTCCAAAGATTTGTCTAGAAAAATTACCAGAGGAATTCAAGGAAGAATTTAACGAAAGTGTGTAACAAGTTTCCTCAGAATTTTCTACTGAGTCTTTACTTGAAATCCCACCGATTTTTTGTGTTTTTTTATGGAGAAATTTATCATGGAAATTTTGAGAAATATCCATTTAACACAAGAACAATTTCAATTTCTTTTCGACATTCGTAAGAATTTTCTTTGGAAATCAATTAAGACAAGTTTTTTGTGGAAATTAAAACGGGATTTATTGTGGGAGTTCAGTAGAACTTGTGGAAATTAAGATAAAATAGAGCCTGCTGACGTTTACTCATCCTTCTATTTCAAGGGCATGGATGGTATGGGATTTGTTTTCATCGGGAAACACTTCGGAAGCATTGCCCGATGAAAACAAAAATTAACCTTTCTGTGCGCGTGTCCACCAGCCCAATTAGCCCACCAGCGACGTGAGAAGCTCTTGTTTACAAAATCACCTTTTGAAATGTTCGTGCCGGATTTCCCGTTTAAGTTTTGGAGGATTTCCTTTATTTCTTCTTTACGGAAATTATTATAAATTTTCACGATAATTTGTACTGAATTCTCGATTTCAATTCTCTGATTTCCATCGGAAATTCTCCCTATTTTACACGAAAAAATCATTTAATTTTCACTGAAAATTCTTTTAAAAATCCATGGGAAATTCAAAGAGTTTCCCGAATGATATTCAGAGGAATGTCACATAGAAATGCCGAAAAGATCAGATGAATTCAGAAGGAATTTAGAAAAAAAAATGTTTCCAGTTCAACGGTTGAATAGATTAAATCAAATCATAGAAGAATTCCGTCTGCCATAAATTAAATCGGTCATTCCATTCCGATATAATGATCGAAATACCTTTTTACAGACACGTGAAAAACGCCGCCACCGCCAAAGAAAGTTCAAACGAATGCTTCCATTAGGAATTTTTTTTACCAGCGCACAACTTAAAGTTAACTCTCAGAAAAATCGACACATACTTTATGGCAAAAATCCATGTATTTTGAAATATGCATATCATGCGTCGGCACATACTTAATTGCATACAAATTCACACATGGATACTATGTCCCACATGGAAAGTATGTGTGAACCTGAACACTCATGCAATGCATGTGGGCGCATGGAATATATGTGTCGAAAATATGGAATCCATCTTGCAACCCCCATTGCAAAAATCCATGTGTGAACTCATGAATATAATGCGGAGTTTTTTGTGAGTATATAATGACTAAAATGCGTTGCAAGTAACTACCGGCTGGTGTGAATGTATTTTTATGTATGAGACTATCATAACTTTTGTTGTATTTATATAATTTATATATAGAAGTCGTAGAACTTATAAGTAAGTAATAAAATTGTATTTTCTTGATTGTCTTCAAGTATCTTCAAATAAGTAGAAAAGTCTTCAAAATGTCTTCACAAAATAAATGTCTTCACAGAGATTCAAAAGTCTTCAAATTGAAGACATGTCTTCAAATCTGGCATCTCTGCTCAATACCTCTCAACCTCGTCTCAATCTGCAACAAGAACAACGTTCATTTGGCTCACGTTTTGACAGTTCTCAATGCTCGATTGGCTTACAATGACCGCTTTCGCATATCTCTCATTATAGGATCCCTACACGGAAGAAAAAAAGTACCCAAAATTGAGTATTTTTAAACTTACTTTTGAGTTATTTTTTCTCTTCTCTTTCATCCACACTTTCTTTTGTTGTCAAAAACAAAAGAGCCAAACAATCCAACTACGCCAGTTCAATACGGGAAGCCAGTGTTGAGTTTTATTACCTGAGGTCGAAATTGAGTGAATTAAACTTACATTTGGGTAAATAAATTTTCCGTTGGGTACTTTTTTAACATGGGAGTAAAGGCAAACTACTTCGACCCTACTTACTCAATTTTGGCTTCCCGTACGGATGTTCGAGGTTGGGTGAATTAAACTCACTATTGGGTTGTTTATTTCTTTCGTGTAGGGGTGGGTAGGTTTGTTTAGTTCTGTTACGGGTAACATGAATAATACACGTAAAAAAATAACCTTATATGTTATGGCAAAAAACCATTCGAAAATACTTATACTTTTCATTATGCCACCTTATGAATGATCCCATATCAAAAAGCTAATAACATTCATAAGTTAATGAAAAGTATAAGTTTCCGAATGTATATGACTAATGCGATGTATAAGTTTTTTCTTATACATGTCATTAAGCGCCTGCTTTGGCAAAAAAGTATTAGAAATATTAATAATAAACAACATTAATTTTTTTTACGTGTAGAATAATATAAAAAACGAAATTTCTAATTAAATTCAAATTTGACAGTATTATCATGTACTATGAATGAAGTTAAGGAAGAGTTCATTAAAAATACCAATTTATCATTTTTGTGAAATTTTAGTAAGACGTTATGCGTCACAGATGGGGGTGGGTGGGTATGAAGGAAATGTTACAAACAAGTCACGGAGGGGTGGGTGGGGGTTCAAATCTGTGTTTTTTTGCGTTATGTAATTTGTGAATGAGCCCTAATGCTTCTTGACATGTCACTCAGAATGGCTGGATTGCTGCTTACCAACACAGTCACACAATCAAACACTCCACCCACCCCAATATGCAGCGATAAATTTAATTATGATATCGACTACATACCTGACCATCTTCTCACTAAAAAAGTAAATCTGGACTTAGTTCGAAATTCAATCTACGCGGCTGAATGATAATATTATTACATAGCACTTGAGCATAGCCAGCTTGAGCAGCTGGCAACAACGTTTGAGGATGTAAACATAAACAGCCAGCATCGTGAAAACATAATCCATAAAAATCCACCTAAACGAAAGAAAAACTGATGCTTTTCTGACATATTCCATCAGTTAATCCCATACTTAGACTGTATTGATTAATATTGCGTCTAAATTGGGCTGAATTCTTCCAAATGCGTACAATGTTTACAGTTGTCGGATGTTAACAAAAAATGAATCCCACGTGTTCGCTTAATGAATTGGTATTGGAAGTTTCCACCATTACAAATCCATGGTTGATGATTTTTATGGCACAATTACAATTTGAGTGTTACAACATTTTGGATGCAAAAAAGTCCATAAAATCAAATTGTCTATATAATCGAAGCGAACAAAATTCTCAAAATGTTTTTTAAACTATGAAAATAGTTTTAATACAATAAAATAAAACATCCTTTTATTGCCTAACAGTCTAATCCGCATGTTTATGATTTTTTATAAGATCGAAACCGTTTTTCAGTCGCTAGTTTGCACACCGTTCTAAGATTACGTTAGTAATGAAGACTTTTTTTAACCAGTTCATTCATTTGGTAGGCTCAGTCGTGTGTGACACTTTGCGGAGCCACAATTCTCAAGTATGATATTTTTTACAATGTATATCATCTTATCTTAACAGTTAGTTGGGAGGGGACATAGACCATAATACTCTTAGCGATTCAAGGTTAAAAATTACTTAATACAGGACGGAAGGGGTAGGAGTTTGACTTTAGGTTATTTCAGCTGCGTATCCGGGCGTTTGACGTTGAAAACGGTTTTGCGTGGCGTCGCGCTCGATTTTGGTTTGTCATGGAGCATCTTGCGGATGGCCAGAGCTTCGTGGTACACGATACAAAGAAACAGAAGTCAGTCAAGCATAATGTGGACACAAAATTACATTTGTTTAAAAATTCTAAATACAGCGCCTTCCTGTTCTAGCAAACAAAGTAAACTCTAAATGTTCGCTTAAAAAACAAACTTTTATGGAAGCATAGGCACTTATCCTTAATCGTTTGGATCACGGCAAATTGAATTCGACGGAGTTTTTTTCCCATTGTCTCCTATTGGAAATTGGCCAGATCGGACTATGGGCTCTAATGTTATGGTCTAAATCTGCCGTAATCTGAAAATAAGACGTATGCACCTTTTTACAACATACATGTTTTCCATTTTTCTGTTGAAGTGTACGATGAGTACTACTTGTTAACACCATTTTTGGAAAATAGCGTATACGTCACTTTGTCAGATTACGGCAGTATAAACAATCGCTATTTTCTGACACTTATCTCAAACCGACCCGCTTGCAACAAGTTGCGGTTGATGAAGATTATTACAATGACTTTAAATGCATGTAAATAAGGAGTCTCATCCACCTATCAGTGCCATTTTTACCTTCAAAGTGGATATCAAGGTTTATATTTTGGACTATGTACGTATGTTAAAACAGGATCGTATTTTCGGGTCCTGAAACTCCAAAACATTCTTGGTACATACTATCAATGGGGCCCTCCTTAGCCGTGCGCTGTGACGCGCGGCTACAAAGCAAGACCATGCTGAGGGTGGCTGGGTTCGATTCCCGATGCCGGTCTAGGCAATTTTCGGATTGAAAATTGTCTCGATTTCCCTGGGCATAAAAGTATCATCGTGCTAGCCTCATGATAATACGAATGCAAAAATGGTAACCTGGCTTAGAAACCTCGCAATTAATATCTGTGGAAGTGCTTAATGAACACTAAGCTGCAAGGCGGCTCTGTCGAACCAAACTTTTTCGAGAGTTTGCGGGTACTTTTCTAAAAAGCTTTTATTATTGGCAGTCAATTTCTAAATGAACAACGGAATGAAGAACTGGATATCGTACCAGAAGTCACGGTATTGATGGTTGGAAAATCCAACTGGACATGTTCTTGATTATATAGTCTCAGCTGAATCCTTTCTATCAATGTAAATTCTTCATTAAATTGAAATAATTCTTGCTGTCTGCATGGTAATCTTTGAACAGCAATTTATTTAAGAACTGCTAACTTACGTTCCCGATATTCAATTTCTTTGCCTGCCATTAAGCATCAGTATAATCCGCAAGCCTTGTGCTGAACGAACATAGATACCGAGATATTCGATAATATTTTGAAAGTCTTCTTGTAGATTTTCGCGACTTGACAGTGAGGGAAAATAGTAATCTCTCACCAGGCCTTTTTGTCCCGCAAAACGATTTGTCAGCGAAAATATGCATGTGAGTGAGCATCTTCTGCTCGTGAGTATAATTGAGCATTACGATCGCTGGTAGCAGTCATTAAAATCAAGTTTCCTGGATATACTGCTAAAAAATTCAGTCTCAGTGCGTCATATTTGCTGGATACTCTATTCCACGCAACAAAAGCAGAACAAGGTTGGAAGTAAAGATCTAACATCTAAATACAGTATTCTCATCTCATCACTTGCTTCCCATACTGTCAGACTGGCAAGCCCGTTCACGTTTTCATATAGCAAAGATCACTTAAAATACGTATTATCTCCCCCCTCCCACCGATTTGTAAGGACGTGGCCGTGGATTTTGTTAATAAATGAAATACAAGATTGCAATGTGAAAATGGTGAATCAATCTAAGCAGCGGACTATATAATTTAGTGTGCGCTTTCATATAGCTTCGAAAACATGCCATACTGGCTCTAATTTGCCCCAGTGCACCTTAATAAATATATAATCAATGTAAAATTTGACGTTGAATATTCAACAGCTTTTTAAACTCCAAAAACAAGAAAAAAAATTTGAGCTGAAAAAAATGTCCATATAATCGAGGTAACAAGTCCATATAATCGAAATTCGTATAATCGAGGGTCCATATAATCGAGGTATACCTGTTTTTTCATGCATTTTCAAAGTGCATCCAAACTTTTTGGTCACGGTGTAGTAGAAGTCCGAAGTGAGAGCTGGCAATTTATGCGACGCCTAAGACGCCGTTCGGATGATGTATAATAAGTTTTATATTCAACTGAAGCTGTAAAAATTGAAATCAATCTTAATCATGCAATGATTAAATTTTTGTCTCATACAGTACTTAACCAGCAGATAGCATGTTCATACACATTAATGCATTCTAATTTTGATAACTTTGATATCAAAACAATGATTTGTATTAAGGCTGCGCTTTACTTGTTGGTCGATGGTCCTATGAATCGCTTGTACCTAGCCGAAGAACTTTTTTCAACCAACAATCGATCTGCGCTCCGCAAATGCACCCACACGTCGTGCAGTACACATTCGCTCGAATCAATAAATTATAATGCAAGCGCAGAAAGCATTCATTCAAGGATATTTCATTTTTTAAGAATCACTTACCCCACTCCGAAGCACATACACACAGTGTTTCGGTTGCGGCAACAAAAGCAACAGAGTAAATCCGAATGAGATCTGAGTCTGGATCATTGGGAAGGAGGACACGCTGCCGCAGAGACATCGCACAGCACAGCAAAAACCATGGCCAAGGCGAAGGATGTTGATGACACACAACACTCAGCTGCTTTTCGCGAAGGATTCCTCTCGGCGGGCTGGACTGGGATCCACGTTGGATGTGTGTTGCAACTGTCGGAACCGATGATGCGGCTGCCGCTGCTGGTCGGGAGCAGATTCCAAGAAGCGTGTGCACACAATTCATCGTCAAAACAGTTGGGAGCATTTTTTTTTCTTTTCTTTCCTAGACGTTCCCCACATCTCCCAGAAGATACATTCGAGGCACATGTAACCAGCGACGGAGCACTGCGCCGCGGTTCGGGAGGATGCATACTTTCATTTCCACTAATTTCTTAGTCGCAGGGATTCGTTTCCTTTGGAGCGCGCTTGGAAGGAAATTTGCTTCTCGACGGTAAGCTGTTTGCTAACTTATGAAAGAGGAAGGCTTTTTCCTTTCTTTCGCATGGCTGTCTTCGAGGAGGCTTAAGTGAAATGGGAGGAAGAAAAAAACGCACGGATAGTCCCCAGTATTGCTGCATCACCCACTTCCGCATGCACAGAAGGAGCCAGGAGGGTGGTAAGGTGGAAAACATTTTCCGTTCCGTTTGGATATAAATATGCGATAAATGGAAATAAATGAATCGAACGTACATAAATTCATATGAGTAAGTGGGGCTTTCTGTTCAATTCTTTCGATCCGCTATGGTTGCTTTTGTACTTATGAAGATTACTTGATTTGAATATTGGAATGGAACAATTCGATTGTGTTTCTGCCTCTTTCGCCAATGGCGACACGGTTCTGAACGTTGGAATGAAAATATGATAAATTTTTTCTTGTTACTTTGAAAAACATAAATCTCTGGCATTTGTTTGCAGTCCGTTTTTTAGATTATGCTCGCTTATTACTACTGCTATTACATGGATCCCCATTGAACATTGTCCTACTGACAAAGCATCCCACAACTAGGGCATTGAGCACTTTCATTTTTTTTTTTTGATGGCGAGGCTCTAAGTCATTTGTACATATGGAAGTCTTGAAAATTAGCCACCTGAAGTGGAATTTGAACCTAACCCCATTTTCCTTGGGCTGCGTAAAGTACGGTGGTGTATCGTCTGTTCGAGATGGATACCAGTGTAGTATCTCGGTTGTATGCTTGTCCTCTCCGGAGGTGCAAATATTACTGAGCGTCTGTTCTCCATTTTAGGGGCGGCTGATCATCGTCCGAGTGCCAGCGAGGGACTGCTATGCTGTTCTCGATGATACTCAACCACATGGTCCTGCTGACGTTAATAGTGAGACGTCCCAAAGAAGCACATGGTCAGCCCGTTGAGCCCACTCCGCAGAAAAGAGCGTTGCAGTACTGATACAGCGTTGCGTGGTCATTAGCCAAATCGGAGTCGTCTTGGTGTTGCACAAAATAAACTGTCAAACAGCTCAAGGTATGGCACACCGTCAATCGTACCTACCAAGATCTCATCGATTACGATGAGAAGTAACAATGGAGATGAAATACGTCCTTACTTCACATCAGCGACTATCTGAATGGGGTCGGTGAAGCTACGATCCTATCTGAAAATCGCTTGCATCAATGGGCGCCACACAGATTTTCGTGATTCAGACAAAAGAAATCCCTTCCGTAGTCAATGAATATTTTGCAAATAAAGGGACACTTCCACCTGTTTGACCTGCTCCAGAATGATGCGGAGCGGATATTGCAAAATAGTTGCTTCAACATTCGCACAGACAGCATAGGGTCAGCCCTGAACACCTCCGCTGAAAGCCGATCTTTAGATTTCATGCGTCGGACGGCTGCTTTTTGAAGAACACTGGCTGAGACTTGAAGAAGCTGTTCAAAGTGCTCGAACCAACAATTCAGCTGTCCAAGTCAGTGAATAATTGATGCAATAATCTCCGGATGCTGAGCCATCCTTTCTTCATCGGTCAGGATGTCCACCAGTCAGGATGCCCCACTGTCCTGTCTGCAGCAGCGCCCGACTCCCACTTACAGATAAACAAATCATTGACAGGACTCGTAAATTACTCCTCTGATTCTTCCCGTTTCTCAGCCTTTGCAACTCTACGCTCCTAAATCTTCCGCCGCGTAACATATGTAATCTATTCTTTTCGTTTAAGGTCACTCCTGAAGGAATCCAATTTTCAAAGTACTCGCGTTTTCAAGGGCACACCATTCGATACGGAAGCAACGCACAACTGTCATTTTTATTTTTTCACGCATGCTGCGACACAGCAAAGCTGAAAAAATAAAAATGACAGTTGTGCGTTGCTTCCGTATCGAATGGTGTGCCCTTGAAAACGCCAGTACTTTGAAAATTGGATTCCGTCAGGAGTGACCCTAAGGGGCAAGCCAGAGTAAACGCGACGTGCGATGCGACGCGACGCGACAGTGCAATTTGACAGCCTGTTGATAATGATTGTTATTCTTTTACGTGAGTCGCGTCGCGTCGCATCGCTCGTCGCGTTTACTCTGGCTTGCCCCTAATACGCAGCTCACCCAAGTTGTTCTCGCCGGTTTCGATAGAAGCATTCTTCACCGCCTACTTCGCTTCTACACTACTATCATCCAGAACCCGAGTTCCAAGTTGTTCAACGAACGATCTCAGTTGGATCCAAGATGAATACACCACTAGGTAATCCAATCTGCCAAATTCACGATACAGCCATCTTGGATTTTAGTATGGGAGAGCCAGTGGGTTTGTTTTCGTTTTGCAATGAAAATGAATTTTTCACCCCCGCCTCCTTCTCTTCCATAAACTAGGCAGATTGGAGCACCTAGCAGTGTATTGGATCCACTAGTCGGTATATGTTTATTAGTTGCTCGAGCCTCTCCCCCAGTCGCTGAATCCGAGCAGTGCGTTGTCGGATCTCGTCAATTAGAAGATGATAGTCAAACGCGATGCTAGCTCTGCATTTATTACGGACTCAAGAAGGCACCGTCTTCGTTTTCAGCTGATCCATTTCTAGAGAAACCAAATACTAGTCCTGTCCACTACTAGGTTTTTCCAATCTGCCAGATTCACGATTCAGCCATCTTGGATTTTAGTACGGCAGAGCCAGCGAGTTTATTTGCACTGGAAATATCTGGTGGATACCAGAGAAAAACGCGACATGTCAGTCACTTACCGATCCAACTAATCAGTTCAAACGTTGACTTGACCACTTAAAATAACTTCTTCAAGTTTTGACGACTTATCGAAATTCGTAAATAGGGAAAGGTTGACAATTCACTGACGGCAGCCCAGGATTCCGGCCCGGATGATCATGTGAGAATCATACTGTCATGCTTCGCGTTATCCTGGAGCAGGTCATTGAATTTCAAGTCCCTCCATTTGGTACTGATTAGCCACGGAGAAGCATCCGATCGTTTGAATCACAAAAAAAAACTGTAGGCATCCCAGGGAGGTCTAGACAACAACGAGAGTCCTGTGCAATGAAGTCGCTAAAGTGAGGCAAAGATAGATATATGGTACCTCTGTTGTTGTTGCTCATCGTAATCGACGAAATCAAGGGCCGCTCTTAGGGGTAAGACGCGCGGCTTCAAAGCAAGACCATACTGAGGGTGGCTGGGTGCCGGTAAGACAATTTTCGGATTGGAAATTGTCTCGACTTCCCTGGGCATAAAAGTATCATCGTGTTAGCCTCATGATATACGAATGCAAAAATGGTAACTTGGCTCAGAAACCTCGTAGTTAATAATTGTGGAAGTGCCTTATGAACACTAAGGGAAGATCCATTAATTACGTAACGCAAAAATTGGGCATTTTCAACCCCCCTCCCCCCTATGCCACACTTTTTGTATGAAACGTCTGAAAATTTTGTATGGATCGTCACACTTTGGCCACCCCCCCCCCCCCCCAAAGCGTTACGTAATTTGTGGACGCTCCCTAAGCTGCGAGACGGTTCTGTCCCAGTGTGGGGATGTAATGCCAAGAAGAAGAAGAAGAAGAAGAAGAAGAAGAAGAAGAAGGGCCGCTCTAGCAGCCTACCACCATAGAGCAATCGAACGACCTCGACTCAGAAGATGATACTGCTCTACCAACGCAACAGTGCTCTACCATGTAGACGGTAGCCGGGCAAACAGTGGAGAAGGTCGAAAACCAAAGCCAGCCAACGTCGGGTAGCCGACCAAGATCAACATAGAACATGGAGATCCAATCGGCCCAGGCAATGCACCAAACCTCGAATACACAACTCTAACGTGAAATCTGTGATGTTATACGCCAGTGAGACTTGGTGCGTATTAGCAGAGTTCATATAGATTTGCAAGTATGCATCAGCTGATGTCTACGTTTTACAGCTCGGGCCTGGTAGCCTCACAACTGAATCCCGAATGCTGAGCCCCATCGAAATCCAATATCAACAGCAGTTCCACAGTGTGAATGGACGTAGGCCGACCTCACACCACGTAAGAGCAGAGACGAAATCTGCAAGCAAGCGCTGGATAAGAATCTGGCAGAACATCGCAGCAGAGGGAGACCTGAGATATCCTGGCGACGAAAACCTAACAGAAAAATAAACGAAATCGTTAGGAATCAGACTTCGGCCCAAGTCAACGATGGAGAGGGAAGAAATCCAATCCCAGTACCGTATAGCCTATGTAACTATTTGACAAGATGGGTATTGTTTACAAAGTAATAGAGTTTATCTTTGAACTTGTTTGGAAGAATGTTTTATCTATCTATATACATAAAAATGAATTTCTGTTTGTCTGAACCTTATAGACTCGGAAAATACTGAACTGATCAGTCTGAAAACTTGTATAAAGAGGTTTTTGGGACCGGGGAAGGTTCTTAAGATGATTCGAGACCCCTCCACAGTGTAGAATGGGGGGTGGGGTTCCCATACAAATGGAAAACCAAATTCCTCATAACTCGAGAATGAATCAAGAAAATGGAACCAAATCTGGCATGTGGAGGTTTTGGAAGGGAAGATATGTTTCAGTTGTGGTTCGAAACTCCTCCTCCTTCTGGAAAGAGGAGCTCCCATACAAATGAAGCATAAATTTCTGCATAACTCGAGAACTAATTAATTTTAGGCGAAACGAAGTTCGTCGGGTCTGCTAGTTTATTATAAAACAAGTGGAACTTTAACTCTCAAAAATCAAGGTTGTGTCTAGTGTATCGTACCTTTGCTTGGAGTAAGGTATTTAAAGGCGAATCTGCAACCAGACACCTGAGAAGACATCTCAGATCGTGCCTCAGATGAGCCACAATGACCCCGCAGCCCGTGACTATTTCCTGCATGGGAGAATTTAGCGTCCTGTATCCTGTCTATGGGTTTTGCCCGAGCTCGTATCTAAGCCGCTATCAAGCATGGCATTCCAATAATTTTAGGAACGAGAGCATGCTGATATGACGTGCTCCACCGATTCTACTGTATTCCGTATACGTAGCCCGAGAAGTCTGCAATTCCGAACCTATGCTAGAACTTGCACTTTTCCAAAAAGAGAAACAAAAATTTTCTTAAAAAATAAGTTTCAGTATTTTTTTTATTTATATAAAATTTTGTGTAAAATTCACTACTGGATAAAGATATGTTACAAACATTCATATTCTTTGTTTTCTCCAAACGTTCTTTGCTATCATTTTTCATTAATATTTCAAATTTTGCACGGAATAATTGCATTTTGGACTTTTTTTCGTTTCTTTGTTATTTTTTTTATTCCCCCCCCTCCTCGTACCTTCCAAGAGCCGTCGGACATAAAATAAATTTAATATTTGTATCGGCCTAAATATTTTCTGAGTAGTGTTGATGAGAGCGTGAAGATTTAAAATGCATATAAGTAGTACACTCAGTGCACATTCGCTCTTGTGATAAACATTGGTTGAGACATAGACGTAAACCAAACTCTTCGGGATTAAATAAGAAGTTTCCTTTTCAACATTGCTTTGCTTCTTGGGCCATCATCACCTATCAAAATGGTTAACGTAGAAAAAAAGGCAATATGGAACTTTTCAGTGTAAAGAACTCACTTCTAGGGGAATTGACCACGTACTTAAAAACCGATCCGAATCATACTTGGGTGTGACTAATATAAAAATAGAAAAACCCATTACCATTTATTTCGTTTTCAAAAGTAGATAGGTGATATGAATGGAATGGGTTCAGATCTAAATTTGTGCCGATTAGTCCCTCGGACGGGGTACCCGTGTTCCTTTTTCAACTTCAAGTGGTGATATTTGAAACTCGGTGACATCTAAGAACTCCATAAAATGTAGCATCTGTGAGAAAATCACGTTGATACAGGGAGGAGGGACGTGGGGAGGGGCATCTGAATTTTTTTACCACGTGGATGGCCGACAGGGTACCCGTGTTCCCATAAATTGATATTTTCATAACTTTAACAATTTTCAAGTGATTTAGATAATTTTGACAGTTTTGGAAACAGAAAATCATATACTTTTTGCCTATTGTCAAGCTTTTGTCCATGGTTGTACAAGAAATCTTTGAAGTAAGGCTTAAGAGTCTACACACGTAACCGAAGGACTATCAACCAGTTTCAAATATATTACATGCTCATTGCGCTTCTTAGAATAGTCGGTGTTCACAGTATATGTTCTGGTTCTCCAAAAACCCCAAGAGTAAGGCCTAAGTCATCCAAAAAATCCCTGGAATAAAATCTTATGGTCTGCTAACGTAACCAAAGGTCTATTGTGTAAATTCAAAAACGGTGCATGCTCTTTTTGGTGCATAGCATATAATGCTTTCACAGTATATGTTCCGGGTCATCCAATGACCTTTTCTTAAAACATGTTTGCATTCCAAGTAGTTCTTGTTGCTGTCATTGATTCCGGGTAGTCTACGAACTCCATACAGTCAAGGTCTTCGGATCAATCTCCGTAATAGAGGCAGTTAACGAAGAATAAACAAGTTGCGTGACCCCTTCTTGGTATATGTTTGAATTCCAAGTAGTTATTGCTGTTGTCATTGGTTCCAGGTAGTCTACAAACTCCATAAAGTCAAGGTCTGTGGATCAACCTCCGTAATGGAGGTAGTTATTGAAGAATAAACAAGTTGGGTGACCTCTTTTTGATTAATATCTGTTTTTCATGTAGTTCTTGTTGTTGTCGTGAGTTCCAGGTAGTCTACGAACTCCATACAGTCAAGGTCTTCGGATCAATCTCCGTAATGGAGGCAGTTATCGGAGAATAAACAAGTTTTGTGACCCCTTCTTGGCATATGTTTGCATTATAAGTAGTTCTTGTTGTTGTCGTGGGCTCTAGGTAGTCTACGAACTCCATAGATTCAAGATCGGTGGATCAACCTCCGTAATGGAGGCAGTTATTGAAGAATAAACAAGTTTTGTGACCCCTTCTTGGCATATGTTTGTTTTTCATGTAGTTCTTGTTGTTGTCGTGAGTTCCAGGTAGTCTACGAACTACATACAGTCAAGGTCTTCGAATCAATCTCCGTAATGGAGGCGTTTATCGAAGAATAAACAAGTTGCGTGACCTTCTCTTGGTATATGTTTGTATTTCATGTAGTTCGTGTTGTTGTCGTGAGTCCCAGGTAGACTACAAACTCCATACAGTCAAGATCTTCGGATCAATCTCCGTAATGGAGGCAGTTATCGAAGAATAAACAAGTTGCGTGACCCCTTCTTGGTATATGTGTGTACTTCAAGTAGTTCTTGTCGTTGTCGTGGACTCCAGGTAGTCTACGAACTCCATAGAGTCAAGGTTTGGGGATCGACCTCGATAACGAAGGCAGTTATTGAAGAATAAACAAGTTTTGTGACCCCTTCTTGGTATATGTTTGTATTTAAGGTAATTATTTTCATTTTCGTGGGCTCCCTAATGAAGACAAGGCAAAATACGTGAATGGAATCCGTAATTTTTTGTCGAAGAGACTTACAAACTTCTTAACAGGTACTCATAAATGATTCATAATAAGCTACAGGCAGTGAAAGTTATTTCATGAAAATCATTGTTGTTTGCGGCAAATTGGGTCGAAAACGTGATAAAATCGGGTTAGACAAAATCAGGGGTAGACAAAATCTGGGAGTAACAAAATCGGGTCAACTTTCCTAGTAGTTTTCCATTTTGTTTTTGCCATGGTACTAAGTAGTCTATGAACTCCATATAGGAATGATCTGCAGATCAACCCACGAACGGAAGGGTACTGGTATATGTTTGCATTTCAAGTAGTTCAAGTTGTTGTCATTAGCTCTGGGCAGTTATTGAAGAATAAACAAGATGTGAAACCTCATCTTGATATATTAGCATTCCAAGTAGTTATTGTTGTCTTGTTGTTGTTGGTCCCAGGTAGTATACAAACTTCATTCATATCACTAATATGAAGTTGTCTATTATTTGGAAATGCAAAATGTGAATAAATTGCAACGATACAACTTCACGCCGAGAACGTGAGGGAAAAAACGGGCTAATATCGCAAAGATCATGTACCATAATAAAACTAATTAAGGACACTCCTCACGGAATCCAAGTTTCAAAGTGTTCATTTTGAGATTTTTGAGAATTTGAGAATATTCATTTTGAGATTTTTCGCTTTGAATATGATAAATATAACCGCTGCATTTCGTAACGCGACACCATCGCTGAATTGCACTTTTTCGCATTTTGAAATTCAAGTACGTTTTTAACTCTGGTATACGGTTTGGAGTCTCGATTTCTTCTAAGCATTTCTCAGGTTATTAAACCTTATGCGGCCAACAAAAAAACACACATGGATGGCCGACAGGGTACCCGTGTTCCCATAAAAACCGATTTGGATAATTTTGACAATTTTGGAAACAGAAACTCATATACTTTTTGCCCATTGTCAAGGTTTATAGCTTATGCCCATGATTATACAAGAAATCTTTGAAGTAAGGCTTAAGAGTCTACACGCGTAACCAAAGGCCATTTAACCAGTTTTAAATATGCTACAAGCTCTCAGGAGTAAGCCTTCTAGGCTAATATCTAGAGGGTCTTTAAAATCACTCCTTACGGAATCCAAGTTTCAGAGTGCTCGCGTTTTCGGGGGCACACCAATCGATACGGAGGCGGTGCACAACTGTCATTTTTGTTGATTTAGCTCTGCCGCGTCTCAGCATGCGTGAAATAATAAAAATGACAGTTGTGCGTTGCTTCCGTGTCAGTGGTGGTGCCCCAAGCGAAAAAAACAAAATAAACAATTCAAAAATCAGATTATGTGTCATCCGCAAAATAACCAGCATGAGTTAACCACAGAAATTTGTATGGCAAAAGACATCTAACGCCGGATTTCTCAAAATTAGGAACTTTTCGTGAAAAACTATTTGGTACCGGTCATGTACCATGGTGTGTCCGCTACTACGCCTACCAAATATTTTTTCGATGAAGGTGCTTAATTAAGAGAAATCGAACCATAGATGCCTTTCGCCATACTGATTTCAGATAGTTAACTCATAGTGCGCTGTAAGCAGGCTCAAAGTGGGTGATTCATTCATCTGGAGCCCCTGCATGTGCGTAGGAATATGTCGAGGGCTTTGTTCATTGCTGACGCTCTTCAAGGTCGCTTAGATTGTCCATCGCTTCTTGGGCAAGTGAACATCAACGTTGCCCCTCGGTCTTTGAGAAATAACTCCTTGCTCCGTTTACCGTTTCAACGTACCAATTACAGCATGTACGGTGCGATGACTGGACTGCAAAGGATATTTAATAGAGTCGCTTCAGCGTTCGACTTAACCTAAGAAGCCGGTTTTCAGTTTGTTTGCTTATCGTGCATAGTTCTACGATTCTGTTTTTTTCTTTTATAACATGTTAAACCACTTCAGTAATAGTAATTGTAGCCTTATTTAACATTATTTGGGCTGACATTCATATAAATATATTACCTCTCATTTGTCACTTCTTGGTTCTATTTATGTCACACTCACATTCTACTTCTCACTTCGCAACTATCACTTCTCACTTTTCGTCGCTCACTCATCGCCACTGACTTCTCACTTCCCATTTTTTCCACTACTCACATCCTACTACTCAATACTCACTTCAAGTTCCTACTTTTCACTTCTCTATACTTTTTTCGAACATCTCTATTCTCACTTTCCACTTCTCGTTGTTCACTATTCGAGCATTTCATTTTTTACATATGGAAACAAAGCAAAAAAAAGAAACAAATTTTAACTACACAGCCAAATATAAATGAACCGTTTGTTTGAGAAACTGTATATGTAACATTTTTGGCCATATAAAAAATACGAAAAAAATATTGTTCAGGAATGTATGAAAAAAAATTCGTTTGTTTGACTACTACACTGACTGACTACATATGAAGACGTATTTTGAAGAGCAATTGTGGAGTACTGCTTACATTTTTACATTTTTTTACCCCAGGGTGTTGAGTTTTGCCAAAAACTATTGATCTGTATTGAAGAAATCGAAAGATTCGGTTCAAATTTGTTCAAAAACAGTTTTTTGTTGTTTTCTCGAAATAGTGTAAAATGGGCTTATGCAGTTTCTCAAACAAATGATTCAAATGTGTTCTCTATTACTATACATTCCTAACTCAATTGTCCCTTAAATATCGAGTAAGGGAGAGTTTCAAACCGATCGCTACTATTCGATTGTGTATATTGAGAAGGAAAGCTGATAACTTACGTCATGTTCATCATAGATCATCTTCCGTACAGCATGATGTTCAAATTGTGTTAAAGCGTAAACAAAAATTTTAGGATGGTTAATTCAAAACTATCAAAGGATCCCAACATTCAACAGTGTCTGTAAATTGCATTTAACAAGACTTACCACTGCGCTCATTCGAGTTCACTTAATTTTGCGCTCATCAACATCTGAAATTATAGAAGAAAAACGAGAACACTTGAGTCGCACGTATTTCACCATCCACCAGATAATTAAAAATATCAACGCCTCTGAATAAATTCGCACAAATTTCGTTTGATCTACTGCCATCCGTAGTTTCCTTCGTTGGTCAAAAGTAAAAAAAAATAATAAAATAAACCGAAACAAGACGTTCATCTTAATTTTGTATTACATCTACCCACATACAGCCGAATAAAAAAAAGAATTGCGCTATCTCGAGAAGAAAACGAAATGTTCACATCTTATCTACTCGCAAAATACCACTCGGTCTCATGGGACCCCGCCACCGTAATTAGACCTGTCTCTTGAGTTTTCCGCAATTAATACATATTAACTAGAGCTGGGCAGAGTCTGACCACACAGCTTTCAAAACAACCCACCGAAACCGTTGTCGCATATAACAAGTCAATTCGCGAACGGTCTCCCATGCGCGAAACACCCACCGACTCGTTACACAGACAGTAGCCGTACTTTTTGGTGCAACCGGACCAACGTTTTCCATCAAGTGTAGCCAGTCAGTGTGTCGCGCCAGCAGGGGTAACAGTTAAAACAATAATTAATTCTTCCCCCAAAAGATTTAGTACCTGCTCGGCGGCGGAGGTGGCACGCTCGAGCAGCTTGTGAGACCCCTGCAATTAAAAGAACGCACATCCTCCCACCACATCTTTTGTCTTAGCGGCCGAACCGGTGCGGCGGTTGAATCTGATATCTGAAGTTCCCACATCAAAACGGTGAAACAGCAGCGAATTTTTGGGGGCAACCCCAAAATGAAAAAGAAACATGAATGAATGAATGACACATGCCTCATTTGACACATACAGCGGAGCAGCGAGGTGGAATATCATAGCCGTGAAGTTACGGAAGAATAGGAGTGATATCCAAACAAACTATAAAACAACACACAATGCAATCGGATTATATTAAACGTCTTTACGAGTCGTTCCACATTCAACTGCTGGTGCTGATGTGGTTCGTGAAATTTACGACGGAACCGCTGGTTGATCCATTCAGTAGAGGGCACCTTTCTCGTTTAAGAATTGGTCTAAGCTGTGAGGATCTATTTATGTTATAATAATTTTTAACTCATCGAAGAAGCGGTCAATACTGATATTACAAAGAAATGACTTGTATGCAAAGAAAAAATGAATGGAAGTTAAACGACATGTAGAATAGTAATTAAGGAAAAAATATAGTATAATTTCATTTAATTCCACTTAATTCCATTGATTTGCATTTACAGCGCATTCAATATCTCGTTTATTTTCATGTTTAAAATATGATATTAAAATAGTCGATCTCGGTGGTCTAGTGGCTACCGCTTTTGCCTTATAAGCAGGAGGTCATGGGTTCAATTTCAGGCTCGTCCCTTTTCTACTTTGTCTCTAAGTTCTTTCTGTGTTTCACGCCCTACCAAAACGATTCCTGCTGTTATAACCTTCCACACAATTCCAAAACCTCCCTTGGCACATATGAGAGGTCGTAGAATTCTCTGCATCTTTCTTAATTTTGTGCCCAACTAAACAGCCTTCCCCTTCCTCAGCATTCGCAAGTACGTGGCCAGGACAGATCTCGACTATTGGAGAGTACTATGCTTCCATCTAAGAGATAGTGATTAGTCCCTAATCAATATCAGTGGTAACGGATGAAAGTAATTCTACTCTTATACAATAGTCATGGCTTGTACCACCTACGAATTTGTGCGAATTGCTCAATACTAATGCTAATGCTAATGTCCAAAATATGATACCTATTAAAATAAACCTAAAATCATAATATGTTTGACTGTTTGGTATAAAAACAAATTTAAATTGGTCTAGGATCATCTATGTTTATGTCCTTCAACTGCGTACAAATAACATCTACGAGAAGAAGACAATATTGTAAAGTTTTAGGAACCATTTACTTTTCGATCATTCTTATCAAAAATGAAAGCATTCACCCCAATCTCACCCCAAAACTCATGTGAACACTCCCCAAAAAAAACAGAAGTGGCTGGGTGTAACAATATGACATTTTGCCCTCTGTCTGATTATGAGCGGATCGTCGTATATATGAAAAAATAAAATAAGATAATAAATAAGATAAGATAATAAAATAAGATTCGAGCTTGAGACAAGTTTGTGTTTCCCATATTAAAAATTTCAACGACTATCACTGATGAGGTACCACAAGAAAGCTCAAATGGTTTGAAGTTGCTTCACGGAACAGCTTTGAAACAATACGAGTGAGATGAAAGTTTCTTATACATTCGAATGAAACTCCATCTACGATACTGGATGGCCTAATATTTCTTGCGAAAATCGATTCATACGTGTAGGCGTCATACACTTTCATATCTGGTTGAAAAGCAGCCTCTTTTTTTAACCGTCCTTTAACACGGCTTAACGGAAGCAGGGCATACACGTTTTATTCAATTTCACACCCAACAACCATATGATTGAGTCTTGCTGGTATCCTGACAATGTTCCAGAAAGTCAGTGAATATGTGAGCAGCGATAATCCACACATTATTACATATTCATATGCCCAACTTCGAAGGATACACTGAATTGCGACCAGCGGAACAAGGGGGAAAAGTTTGCCGGCAGCTGGTTTGCATCAGGGCGGAAGGCTATGGGTAGAGCAAGTTTGCCTGCGAAATTGAGTGGAAATTTACATTTCCTTATTTTCACATGTGTTTTGGCGAGTGTGTGGTTTGCTGCGTGCTTGAGCAAAGTATAGAGGAAATCAAGTTGAACAACCTAAACAAGTCAACAAAACATGTACGGCAATCATGCAGCAGTGAAATGATCAGGCAGAATTTATACAGGCCGGACTCGATTATCCGGAGTGTTGAAAAAAATTTCACTCCGGATAATCGAACCCTCCGGATAATCGAGCCATTTTTTTGTTGTTGCTGAAAATTTAACTTTTGCTCAAATAATCTTTATTTTGGTTATATAACATCTAATAAAATATCCCGTTGGTCCGTTCATGGATTCTGACTACCGTTAGAGGTCAGCGCCGATCCGAAAATCGTCGGCGGCAACGTTTGTCATATTTTTTATCGGCGATTCTTCTAATTTAACGTAAAGTTGTTTTTAGGATATTTTAAGACATTAACGGGAAAATCCTTTTAATTTCCCCGGAAAAATCTAATGAGCTGTCCCAGGAGATTCTTCCAAGTTTTTCGGAATTGCTCTAAAGTTTTCACGGGAATACCTTTGTAGTTTTCATGGGAAATTGTTTAAGAGTTCGCCTATCCCACCGGGCATGCAAGCTTCGAATTAACAGAATTTCCTTGTGATTTTTTTTAAGTTTCACAAAATCTGTTTCCAACGGAATTTCAACTGGATTTTTAACGGAATTTCTTTAGATCTCTACGTGAAATTCCTTATGTTGTAATTCTTCGGAAATTCTACGAGAAAATTTTATATAATACGATACGATACGATACGGCCGAATAATACGATAAGCCGAAAGCTATCTAGCCGAATTCCATTTGTCCGATACAGTTGTTATTATGTGGAAAATGGTTTGGCGGTAATACCAAACTAGTCATTTGGCCGAAAATGCCGTATTCCCTAACAGGCCTTGTCATCGAAAATTCCATTTGACCGAAACGGTAGTTTAGCAAAAAGGGCAATTACCGACTTCGGTAAAATTTTACCGAAATCTCAACCGCTGAACTGTTCGGTAAATTATTTTACTGATTTTCGGTGATTTTGACAGTTGAGCAATGGAAAAAATTACAAAAAATCTGTAAATTAATTTACCGAACAGTTCAGCGGTTGAGATTTCGGTAAAATTTACCGAATACTGTAAAATGAGCTAAGTGTGTAGATTTACTTCAAAAGATTTTTCAGAAAAAATAGTTTGTCAGCAATTTAATAAGATAACAATTAACTCGTTTCAAAATTTCACTCGTGCTATAATAATCATCGTAAACAACATTTTATTATATCATATAACATGGTAAAAACTTCAAAACAGTAGAGCATAATGCTAACTTACTGTACTTAATCAGTTCTATACGACTACGGTATAATTCCATATGAAAAGGAACTATTATATTCAAAATGTACTATAAAAATAATAAAATTATGGCCTATTATGTGGCGTCCTTGTTCAATAGAAAAATTGGTTTGCATTATTTAGTTTAAAACATCAACATATAATGGTTTTAGAAACCATACGATGGTGATTTTAGAGATATTCCACAGTTCTTACTCTGCTATAACCGTAGGTGGCCATCAGATGGCCTTCCTTATAATCCGGAACGTCCGTAAAAATTGTCATTTTGGGAAGTTTGTCCTAGGGCAACGCATTTTTTTCTAAACCATTTCTGACAATAACCTTGGAGTTTATTCGCAGTTCTCACTCACCTATGGCCGTAGGTAGCCACCAGACGGCCTTCTGGATAATCCGGAACGTCCGTAAAAATGGTATTTTTGTGAAGTTCGTCCTAGAGCAGCGCAATTTTTCTAAACCATTTCTGACGGTGATTTTGGATGAAATTCTCAGTCATTACTCTGCTATGACCGCAGGTGACCCGCCGTCGGGATAATCCGAAACGACCGTAGAAATAATGATTTTGGAAATATCAGCGCATTTTTTTTTTCTAAACCATTTTCGACGGTGATTTTGGAGATGTTTCAAAGTCTTAATCAGCTATGACTGCACGTGGCCTTCCGAATAATTTCTAAAACCCGTAATAACCCGGGGTTATATAATGAAACTGGTGTTCTCACATGTACTATCACTACTCTACGGATGAATTTTAAACTTCACAGTATTTCAACATATTGGTTTCCAATCCCCGAACAACTTTGTAGAAAACGGAAATTTTCTAAATCCCCCAGATCCCAAGATATCGAAGAACTCATATCTCATATGCAGTAGCACCTCCTTGCGGATGAATGTTAAATTATTCTGTTTTTCAACATGTTGGTTTTCAGTCCTCGAACAATTTAGTTGAAGACGGCAATTTTCCAAAACCAATAGATCCCGAAATATCGAACCAAACTGATCTCTCATATACAGTAGCGCCACCTTGCGGATGAATTCTAAACTAATTAACATCTCAACATATTGATTTCCAACCCTCGATCAACTTTGTAGAAGACGAAAACGATCCCGAGATATCGAAGAACTGATCTCTCATATACAGTAACGCCTCCTTGCGGATGAATTATAAATTATTCAGTTGCTCAACATATTGATTCTTTGTACTCGAACAACGTTGTAGAAACCGGAATTTACTAAATCCCAAAGATCCTGAGATATCGAACTAAACTGATCTCTCATATACAGTAGCGCCACATTGCGGATGAATTTCAAACTAATTAGCTTCTCAACATATTGGATTCCAATCCTCGAACAACTTTGTAGAAGATGGCAACTTTCTAATTCCCACGGATCCCGAGATATCTAACCGAACTAATAACTCATATACACTAGCGCCGCCTTACGGCTGAATTCTAAACTTAACAGTTTCTCGACATATTGGTTCCCAATTCTTGAACACTTTTGTAGCAGACGGAAATTTCCTAAATCCCACAGATCTCGAGATATCGAACCAAACTGGTATTCTCATGTACACTAGCGCCGCTCAGTGGGAGAATTCTAAATCAATTTGTTTTTTGACTCATAGGGGCGCATGGGATTATAGATGGATTTAGATTTTTTTCAGAGTTTTTAGAGTTTTCAGAATTATTAAAGAAATATTGCGCCATGTATTGTGAAGATGGACTATTATCACCGGTGTTCCGTTGGTTCCGGATCTTCCGGAGGACCAGCAGAAGATCCATTGTACTTAAAAAATGTCCTCAATGAGAGAATATATCCCCTTTATCATTTTCCCGTAAAAATCACGTTGATATCAATTGAATTGGCTTCATTATAACGGATTTTAGGACTGTTGTTCTTTTTACAACACGCGAGTTCTCGTGTTATGAAAGTTGAAGCGAGTTGCGGAAGGTTAATACAGGCCGGACTCGATTATCCGGGGCTCGATTATCCGGAGAAAATGGCTCGATTATCCGGAGTAATATTTTTACCCATCTAACAAAAATAGAAATATGTACTATCAGTGTGTATCCGTAACGTATCCAATATGTGCAAGACACCTAGTAATGATAGTGCCTTTCTCGCTTTCCCAAGGGACTGTTCACAAATTACGTAACGCTTTAGGGGGAGGGAGGAAGTCAGAACAAGCGTTACGGTCCGTACAAAAAAATTAACCTTCCATAAAAAAGGGACGATTTTGAACCTCCATCCTCCCCCTTGTAACGCTTTTTGTATGGAAGGTTTAATTGGCTTGTATGAATCGTAACGCACGGCCTAATCGGCTGCCTCTCCTTCCAACGTTTCGTAATTTGTGAACAGCACCAATATTTATATGAAAAAATGATTGTTTCGTCAACGCTGGTCCATGTATAGATTCTAACACTGGAACTGGTGTACGCATAGTAACAACAAAAAATCCTTGTGTTTAATCATGAAATGAATATTTTCATTTTCTAAAGAATCACTCGGTGGCCAAGGTGATCCATACAGAATGTGAAATTAATTCCGTTGTTAGAATGTCGAATCAACAGTCAAATGGTGCTATGCAATGAAATTCTTTATTTTTTGTTTTATTTCACGGATGTTCCGGAATTTTCGGAAGGCCACAGCATGTATGAGTTTCAACATTAGTGCATACTCATAATACAAAAACAAATGCATCAGAAAAATCTTGGTGATTAACGTTGAAATTCTGAGTAAATTTCTTTAAAAGTTAGGAAGATATTTTTGTAGATTTTAAAAGAAAGAAAGACAGGATCACCATCTTTGGCCCATCTTTGACCAGAGCTCGCACAGACTGAATACTTAACACTTGGCATTAGACAACGGACAGTTTCCGACGTTTCCAACGGAATTTCAACTGGATTTTTTACGGAATTTCTTTAGATCTCTACGTGAAATTCCTTTTGTTGTCTATTAGTAATTCTTCGGAAATTCTACGAGAAAATTTTATATAATACGATACGATACGATACGGCCGAATAATACGATAAGCCGAAAGCTATCTAGCCGAATTCCATTTGTCCGATACGGTTGTTATTATGTGGAAAATGGTTTGGCGGTAATACCAAACTAGTCATTTGGCCGAAAATGCCGTATTCCCTAACAGGCCTTGTCATCGAAAATTCCATTTGACCGAAACGGTAGTTTAGCAAAAAGGGCAATTTGGCCGAAAATGTTATCCGGCTGATCGGATTATATGGCGAAAAGCGTCAACCCATACAGCCAAACGCAATTTTCGAGCGAATGAACTGTGGGAGCAAACGCCTTTTTCGTCAAATGTCGTCATCGGTCAAATGATTTTTTTTTTTTGCAGCTCGGGCTGAATGGCCTTGTCTAGGCATTTTTGGCTAAATGACCTATTCGATTAGACGACTTTTCAGTCAAATGACCTATTCGGCCGAATGACATTATCGGCCATATGTCTATTTCGTCCAAATGATTTTATGCCAGTCTCGGTTCGGATTAATGACATATTTGACCAAACAACAAACGGCGCTTCCGTGTCAAAATATTTGATTTCAGCGTGAAATTTTGTGGATTTCAACAGGAAATCCTTTCAACAGGAAATAATTCTTTGAGATTCCTAAAGGAAATTCTTTATAATTTATCCGGGAAATTTCTGGAATTTGCATTGTTAGTGGCGTCAGTCGTCTAAGCGTATTTGCAAGCCATGGAGTGTGACTTTGATTCCCGCCCTAGTAAGGAAACATTTCGTGAAGCGGAAAGCGCTCCACTTGTTCACTAGGTGCTGTGTGAATGTCCTGTCCGTTGTCTAATGCCAAGTGTTAAGTATTCAGTCTGTGCGAGCTCTGGTCAAAGATGGGTCAAAGATGGTGATCCTGTCTTTCTTTCTTTTAAAATCTACAAAAATATCTTCCTAATTTTTAAGGAAATTTACTCAGAATTTCAACGATAATGTTTTCGAGATTTCGAAGGATATTCTTCAGAATTTTCATTGAAAGTTCTTAGTTTCCACGAAAAGCTTTTTCGATTTTTGAACGAAAAATTGTAAGGAATTTTCAAGAACAATAGCCTTTTTACGAGAAATCCTCTGGAGTTTCAACGGGAGTTTCAACGTGTGGTCCTCCGGGAAATCTGGAGGATCCCAAAAAATGAAAACTTTTAAATTTTATCGTTAATCACCAAGATTTTTCTGATGCATTTGTTTTTGTATTATGAGTATGCACTAATGTTGTGGCTCATACATGCTGTGGCCTTCCGAAAATTCCGGAACATCCGTGAAATAAAACAAAAAATAAAGAATTTCATTGCATAGCACCATTTGACTGTTGATTCGACATTCTAACAACGGAATTAATTTCACATTCTGTATGGATCACCTTGGCCACCGAGTGATTCTTTAGAAAATGAAAATATTCATTTCATGATTAAACACAAGGATTTTTTGTTGTTACTATGCGTACACCAGTTCCAGTGTTTGAATCTATACATGGACCACCGTTGGCGAAACAACCATTTTTTCATATAAATATTGAGGCTGTTCACAAATTACGAAACGTTGGAAGGAGAGGCAGCCGGTTAGGCCGTGCGTTACGATTCATACAAACCAATTAAA
Source organism: Armigeres subalbatus (assembly GCF_024139115.2). Taxonomy (NCBI): domain Eukaryota; kingdom Metazoa; phylum Arthropoda; class Insecta; order Diptera; family Culicidae; genus Armigeres; species Armigeres subalbatus. The sequence goes on from NW_026942506.1 coordinate 627,283, forward strand.
CCTTCCATACAAAAAGCGTTACGAGGGGGAGGATGGAGGTTCAAAATCGTCCCCTTTTATGGAAGGTTAATTTTATTGTACGGACCGTAACGCTTTATTCTGACTTCCTCCTCCCCTAAAACGTTACGTAATTTGTGAACAGTCCCTTGGGAAAGCGAGAAAGGCACTATCATTACTAGGTGTCTTGCATATATTGGATACGTTACGATACACACTGATAATACATATTTCTATTTTTTTGATAGGTAAAAATATTACTCCGATAATCGCCATTTTCACCGGATAATCGAGCCCGGATAATCGAGTCCGCCTGTATTAACCTTCCGCAACTCGCTTCAACTTTCACGAGAACTCGCGTGTTGTAAAAGAACAACAGTCCTAAAATCCGTTATAATGAAGCCAATTCAAATGATATCAACGTGATTTTTCGGAAAAATGATAAAGGGATATATTCTCTCATTGAGGACATTTTTGGATGGATCTTCTGCTGGTCCTCCGGAAGATCCGGAACCAACGGAACACCGGTGATAATAGTCCATCTTCACAATACATGGCGCAATATTTCTTTAAGAATTCTGAAAACTCTAAAACTCTGAAAAAATCTAAATCCATCTATAATCCCATGCGCCCTATGAGTCAAAAACCAAATTGATTTAGAATTCTCCCACTGAGCGGCGTAGTTACATGAAAATACCAGTTTGGTTCGATATCTCGGGATCCGTGGGAATTAGAAAGTTGCCATCTTCTACAAAGTTGTTCGAGGATTGGAATCCAATATGTTGAGAAGCTAATTAGTTTGAAATTCATCCGCAATGTGGCACTACTGTATAGAGAGATAAGTTGGTCTGGATCTGCCAGTTTGAGGTATTTGAGTTGAATATTTGAATGATTTGACATCTCAGGATCTTTGGATTTAGTAAATTGCGGTTTTCTACAACGTTGTTCGAGTACAAAGAATCAATATGTTGAGAAACTGAATAATTTATAATTCATCCGCAAGGAGCGTTACATATGAGAGATCAGTTCTTCGATATCTCGGGATCGTTTCGTCTTCTACAAAGTTGATCGAGGTTGAAATCAATATGTTGAGATGTTAATTGTTTAGAATTCATCCGCAAGGTGGCGCTACTGTATATGAGAGATCAGTTTGGTTCGATATTTCGGATCTATTGGTTTTGGAAAATTGCCGTCTTCAGCTAAATTGTTCGAGGACTGAAAACCAACATGTTGAAAAACAGAATAATTTAACATTCATCCGCAAGGAGGTGCTACTGCATATGAGATATGAGTTCTTCATATCTTGGGATCTGGGGATTTAGAAACTTCCGTTTTCTAGTTGTTCGGGATTGGATACCAATGTGTTGAAATACTGTGAAGATTAAAATTCATCCGTAGAGTAGTGATAGTACATGTGAGAACACCAGTTTGATTATATAACCCCGGTTATTACGGGTTTTAGAAATATTCGGAAGGCCACCTGGTGCCACCTGCAGTCATAGCTGATTAAGACTTTGAAACATCTCCAAAATCACCGTCGAAAATGGTTTAGAAAAAAATGCGCTGATCTTTCCAAAATCATCATTTCTATTGTCGTTCCGGATTATCCTGCGGCTGGTCACCTGCGTCATAGCAGAGTAATGACTGAGAATTTCATCCAAAATCACCGTCAGAATTAGTTTATAAAAAATGCGTTGCCCTAGGACAAACTTCCAAAATGACAATTTTACGGACGTTCCGGATTATAGGAAGGCGTCTGATGGCCACCTACGGTTATAACAGAGTAAGAACTGGAATATCTCTAAAATCACCATCGTATGGTTTCTAAAACCATTATATGTTGATGTTTTAAACTAAATAATGCAAACCAATTTTTCAATTGAACAAGGATGCCACATAATAGGCCATAATTTTATTATTTTTCTAGTACATTTTGAATATAATAGTTTCTTTTCATCGAATTATACCGTAGTCGCATGGAACTGATTAAGTACAGTAAGTTAGCAGAAAACTGGATTATCTGTAAGAATTCCATTATGCTCTACTTTTTGAAGTTTTTACCATGTTATATGATAATAAAATGTTGTTTACGATGATTATTATAGCACGAGTGAAATTTTGAAACGAGTTAATTGTTATCTTATTAAATTGCTGACAAACTATTTTTCTGAAAATCTTTTGAAGTAAATCTTCTTATCATTTGAATTAAAATCAACAAATGGCCTTTATTGGAAGTCTTTATTTCTAAGGGTCAAGTTCGCAATTCAAAGTGATAGCCGAACTATGATAGGAACGTTTTATATTCCACATTATAACATAATCATAATGGTATTGAATTATAATCACGCTGATTAGTCTGATTTTCTTCATACATTTTGGAATGGATTTTAATATTATAGTATTATGTTGGAAGACCGTAAACCTCATTGGTTTACATTAATGCAATTTGTATTGTTTGAAGAGCTTAGTGTTAATAGGTAACGATATCAATCATATCCACGTTCTATTTGTAGCTGTACGAAGACGGTAATTAAATATGCTGAAAGGCTCGATGTTGGTTTAAGGGCCCTCCTTAGCCGTGCGGTAAGACGCGCGACTACAAAGCAAGACCATGCTGAGGGTGGCTGGGTTCGATTCCGGTGCCGGTCTAGGCAATTTTCGGTTTGGAAATTGTCTCGACTTTACTTCGCATAAAAGTATCATTGTGTTAGCCTCATGATAAACGAATGCAAAATGGTAACCTGGCTTAAACCTCGCGGTTAATAACTGTGGAAGTGCTTAATGAACACTAAGCTGCGAGGCGCTCTGTCCAGTGTGGGATGTATGCCAATAAGAAGAAGAAAGGCTTGATTTACTCATGGTAAATCTGGGACAGTAGATTTATAATAGTTGTACCTTAATCAAAAATGTTTACTGAACTGCAATGTAGTTCTGCAATGTTTGATCATAGTGACTACGGTTTTAATAGACTTGACTATATGAGCAACGGTTTGTTAAGAATGTTTTCCTTTGAAAAAGTAGTTTTGACTATATTTTATAGGAAAAATTCTATCAATATAAGATTGATTGTGTACGTAGACCGTTGATAATGAGTTATCCTCATTTAATAATGTCAATGTAATCGCTGAAACATGTAGGTGTTCGAGGAACTTAAAGTCTAAAAACCACAATCTCATTTAATGCACTTTTAAATCTTCATGGAATTGGCTAAAATTGTCGCGTGATTTCTTTCAAGCTGCCCATTAAAATGGAGGGTGAGACTTTGTGGAATACTTGAAAATAGTAAAAGGTCTACTAATTTTAACTGATCGAAGAACGGTAAATTATTATGTGGGTAAGCTCTCATTCTAAGCCGCTTTTCATTATGGCATAACATTGTTAATACGTCAAAATAATAAAACATAATGAAATTCTTACAGGTAATGCAGTTTTCTAGTAAATTTACTATGCTAAAACAGTTTAATATGACAACGATATAATTCCATATGAAAAGAAACTATACAATTTAAAATCTGCTATAAAACAACAGTGGGTAATGTCTGTGACATAACCGGAAGTGGACGTAGGACTTGCGACCATGCATAAGAATACATATTTTGCTCAGCATTATTCATAAGCATTCATTATTATACGTTTCTTCAATCTGGAGAAAAATATCAAAATGGAAAGCTTATAATCGTTTTGACCCTTCCTTCGAAGTGTATATAATTTCGCTTTGTATGCGTTACGCAGGTGTGTTACGTATTAATCTATCAATAAATCTCCAAATTATGAAGTAAAATGTATGGTATTTGGAACAAATTCACTTTAATATTGAAAATATAATTATGACAAATGATATGATATGGAAATATGCATATTTTTGTTTGTTTCAAAGAAACGATTGATTTTAATTGAGCAACATATAGAAGCATGTACCAAACAATCTTCTCAGAAAAGCAAAAAACGTAAAAATTTAAAAGGATTTTCAAAATTTCTTCAGTGGAAGCTTGATAGCAAATGTGAGCATGTTTTGAGATGCTAATAGACCACTTATATGCATGTATGTGCGTTTTGAGATGCTAATAGACCACTTATATGCATGTATGTGTGCGTATGTGTGCAAATTCAAATTTACTTGCATAAAAATCTCACTCATTTTAAGGTATTGAACATGATTTGTATTACAAAATTAGACATCCATAAGGCGAAATATATGTTATTATTAACGCTATTAAGTTTCGTTCAGATCAATGAGATTTAGTTAGTTCTGGATTAATAATTATCGAGGTCTCTGAAATTACAGCCGGATGACACCATCTATGCTTCTGGCTCCAGCATAAAATTCACGTTATTATTTTGCTGTGGGCGTTATTTTCTGATACAATATTGTTACTAAATCTTCAAATTTGTTTTGATGCGTACTAACCGTGTTGTGTTGAATGACGGTCTTATTACAATTAAATTGAAAATCGAACACATTTTTCACGGCACGGAATAGGTGGTATACGATAAATGTAATAAAATCATTCAAATCGCTTAACAACAGTTACTCTCACAGAAAATTAGTCCTGAAATGATGTTTTTGTTTACTAATTTTGAATTGTCAGTGGGCCCACCGCGCTAACCCCAGAGATGTTAGCCACCATTTTTCCCATTGGATAGTAGGCGATGACAGTAGGGTGGAATACGAATATATGTATATGACCAGCTTACGCTAGTTACTAACCATGTTACAATAGCTATTCATTTCGACGAGCGCCTAATAGATAGGCAGCATGACGTACAGTGCGTTTTCGTTCATTTTGTTGTCACTCAACCCATGAAATCCGCCTTTGGTAGGCAATTAATTTGTCACCTTATATGTTCAATCGCCGTGGAAGCTTAGTTGTTTTATCTGTTTTAAATATTGAGTCTGACAATATTTCCTTATGACTAAGGAAGGGCCAAAATCTCACTGTAGGTGGATTAATCTGGTTTTTCATCTAATGTTGATTGATAATGTTGAAGAATAATGGTGTAAGTCTTCGTTCTTCGCTGTCGTCAGACGATTTGATTGCACGACGAAAGCTAACGTTGTGCGCGTCATTGACGATGCGTCGAGTAGCAACGAAGACAATAAATCTCGCCTCTGCGGTTTTTCTTGCTGCGACGCACGGCAAAAAACACAAGGCAGGCTAATCACGTATGTAAACATTCAGTTTGAATGTAAACATGTGACGTCACTGCTATCTTAGCACAAGCTGGACCGAGACGATGCCATACGGTCGCAGCACTTACTTGTACTCAACGTAGGCGATAAAATATGCGACACATTCGAAGTGTCATTTTCTAACGAGCCTACCTTGTTTTCTGTATACCGTGGCTGCGACGATGATCTATTGTCAGGCCTGTCCCTCGCTGGACGTTGGTTCTCTACCGACCGCTCAAGATAAAATTTGAGCGGAACTAAACTCGCGTGAGCCATGATTTTATCATTATATCAGAACTCTGAAGCTCCGCCCTTTGATGAATAAGACCATTGAACATCCTTTGCTCACTGCTAGTCGTGGATAATTAAAGTGACAAAACATTTCAAAATTATTATTTTCAAAATAATAACTAACGAATAGAAGAGTTCACTAACAAAATGATTATATATGAGACATTCAAGTATTTTCAATGCCATAATTGCCAAAAAAAAGATGAACTATAGCATAGGAAATCCGCAAGCTCCGCATTTTCGAAGAATAATCATTATAAATCAGCTGATGGCTACACCTTTACATTGATCAATAAAGGACTGATTTCTTTTATAGCATTGCAACTTAATGATGTTCCACCCTTTGATGAATACATCACAAAACATTTGTTGGTTCTACCTTTACGTTGACCAACCAAGCAAGAATCCCATATTTGGCAACAGACACATTCACACCATCTTGGTTACCAAAGATGACTAACGCCTAAAAATGATTGCCAGGTGCGATAATTGCAATGTTATATTAATATGTTATTAATTTTGGAAATTTAATTACATTTTCAACATTTCATTTTAAAACTAAGATTCCAAAAATGAGTCAGGATGATTTCTAGACATTATTTCGACATGTTATGCTGCCATTGAATTATACGTTTAAGCATCCCTCGCAATGTCTCTTCACTACATTGCTTGTCTTTGTGATACCGCGACGCTACTGCGTGGTAGCTAGAGTGGTAATAGAATATACTTGCTGAAACACAAAATCACGTTAACCAAGAATATTCAAAAGCTTTATACCAACGTTTGAAAGTTACACAAAATTCAGTACTATTTACCTATTTACATCAACAAATAAATCAAATTTTAAATTGAAATATTTAGACTCAAAAGGACAATTTTTGAATTCTAATGGAGAAATTTCAAAATTTTCGTTGAGATCTTAGAATAAGAAACGCATTTTCTTTTGTCGTGAGTGAGGAAGACAGAATTTTTAGCAATTCCGCCATGAGACGCGAATTAATAAAATTGTCACGCAAACGCTCTCTAATTAGTTGATTGTACTACATTTTCAAAATGATTCTAATGCGAAAAACTCTTTAGTAAGTATATTAGTGGTTTTGAAAAGATCCATTCACAATGTTAGATGTAAATTTCCTCTTGAGCGGTTCAACTGGGAGTTTATGATTGTTTAAAACATTAAGAATCGATGTCTGCAGAATACCAAACGCTTAACCGCTGCCTGTCGCGAGAAAACTTAATCAGTAGTGTTGTCGTCGACACTCTATCGTCGCACACCGCCGTTATCTTTTGCTTCGACAATGCCGGGCTGAAATGCCGATAATGTCACCTGAGAATGCTGACGATTCTGCCCTTAAAAATGCTTAGGCTTGCGAATGCGTGGCTGAGACGATGATGCAACCGTTCAAAATTTCGACGATGCGCTGCTTTGTTGCTTTGCCTGTTTCGGTCAGATTGAGAGGAAAAATTCGCTGCGCTATTTTATGCTTCTTAGCAGACCTAGCGTGAGCTCATTCGTTGACGTCTGCACCAATCAGAACGTGGTAATGGAATGATGCAAGAATGATGCGTACCCATATTTATAGGTTTTCGTGAATTCAATGTTTTGCTTTGAAAACAGTTTTGGAGCCTATTGAAACAAGTTTTCGGATATCATCAAGCATTAATATGAAAGGCATACTTAAAGCTGTCGATTGAGGGGTTAACTGCAGAAATCTGTTCACTAGGGTAAAAGCTATAACCGTTTGAAATCTTTCAACACGCACGTAACTGCCGATTTAGAAATTTTGAAATGACACGTATAGTAAAGAGAGACGTAAGTCCTACGTCAAAATAATAAAATTATGGTATACTATGGGGCGTCTTTGTTCAATAGAAAATTGGTTTGCAGTATTTAGTCTAAAACTTGCCAAATACTATTTTTTCAATTCCTGATCATAATACCTGGTTTGTTTCGTTTTTGAGTGATAAAACGGCCTACTTTTCCATACCAACCAACTGGGTGCTTTAATGACCATTATGACACTCAAATGGGTTGCATAATATCTATTATAGCACTCATTTGGTGCTAATGAACAACATCAGAACATTAGATACATGATCACATTTTGCTGAATTAGATTAGATAAGTGTTTAAATAGTGTATTTTCTGCGTCGCGTCATACATTAAAAAGTTTTATGGACATGACATCATAATTCCCAAATGCAAGTTCATCTTTCGCCTAATGGCTTGAAGAGCTATGCAATGTGGTAAAATAACATGGAATCTGATAGTTCTATGCAGCAACATGATTTGTTCGCAAAAGATCATGTGGAGTAAATTGTCTGTACAATTTGGTACATATTTACATATTGAAGCCCATTTTCGTCATTGCAAAATAGCGTTGCAACTCGTTGAAAACTCGATTTTTCAGCACTTAATTTATCCAACTCGCAAGCCTCGTTGGATAAACGTACAACTCGTGCTGAAAAATATTTTTGCAACTAGTTGCACAAACTACTATTTAGAAACTCAGTTTGTTATAAGAAAATTAGAATACAAATTTAATAAATATATCCGGATTCGACTGATATTTGACAATGTTAGAGCGTTTGTAAACTGATTTTCCTGAAAAAGAAGAATTTTTTATCAAAATGTATTACCATCATTTGGAGCAGATTTCAAGAAATATGATGTTCCAAGTTTTCATAAATTTAATACTAAGAGATTAATTACAATAGATTGTACATCGGATGAAAATAGCAAAAGTTATGATTATTTTTATGAAAGTCTAACTTGATGGTCAAAAATCATCTTAATGGCCTTTGCGCGACGTCTAAACTTCAATATTTTGGCCTGAAATTTGAGGCTACTCTTATTTTGCCATAAGAAAAGCGTTTAAACAGAATTCCAGGTTTCGAAACATTTGAAAATAAGCCGCACCCTAATCAACATTCATGTTTCCAAAAGGCCGGCGTTCTCCAAAGTTACGTCTCGAATGTGTACACAGATAGAAAAGTTGTTGAAATTTACACAAGTAATGCATAAATGGAATGCCAAAAGAGCGTAATTTTCAACGATATTTTGTCTGAATGTATGCAATTTGTATTGCTTTATGTCATTATTTACTCGATTAAGTGGCATAGTGCTATACAAATTGCATACATTTAGGCGAAATTGAGAGAAAGATTCATGAATGCTCAGAATAGTGTAATTTTCCGCGTCTGTATTTTTTCGCGTTGATTAGTTTTTCATTATTTTTTCTGTGTAGGCAAGAGCTGGATTAAAAGAAAAGGTTTAAAACTTCCCAAACCGTGATGAACGGCAGACTGTTACCAAGACTCGTACTGAAGCTTTACACTGAGCTGTTGACCAAATACAAAACATACGTGAAATCTGACCTCAACAAACGCCATGGCAGGAATTTTACCCAGGAAAGATAAATTCAAAGTAGATGATTGTTTCAAAAGAAGATAATGTCAAAATTTGCATCTTCCTAATTCTGGCCTTTTGCACCTATGGAAAGCGAAGTGAAATTTCGTCACAAAAAGTATCATCAATAATGGTGAAATTTATGAGACTGAGTGCCAACAAAACGGCTTTTGCCATTTTGGAGAAGCACAATGGAATATCTTTATTTTTGCCGGATTTAGCTTCAAGTAATTATTCTAAAAGCATTGCGTATAAGATAGGGGGCTAGAGGCTAGCCTCCCTAGAAAAATTTAGCCCCCCTAATTTGACATAGTAGTTAGCAGTGATATCAGTTTCCAACATGTAGCATAACGAATTATTGAAAAGTTTGAAGACAAATGAGTTATTTCGCATATTCACCTGTCATAATGAAATGAGTGGCAGACAATGAGCTTTTTTCTCATTCCTGAGAAAGATTCCTGTGTGGCACTAAAATTGCATTGGTGTTAGGGATTGGAATTAGTTACATGAAGAAGAAGAAGAAGTCGAAAGATGATATTTGAAAAAATGCACGGAAGCGGACGGATATTTTTGAAAATCCACAAAAAATCTAGAGCATTATAACGGTTCGTACGTTGTAGTACGGTTGCAGTACGGGTTGAACTTTTCTTATATGATATAAAACACATCATTTCGATTTTGAATTTTATTTTGTGATATTGCATACATAGTATAAGAAGAGCATACCGCGCTAATCGTTTTTAATTATATTGCTCTAGAATTTTGAGAGTTTTAAATAATTTCCGTATGCTCTCCCGTGCATTTTAAAATATCATCCTTAGACTTTTCTTCCTCATGCAACCTTTTTCGCAATATACAATTGATTTGAAAGCATCAAAGCAACGATATGAACAACAACGGAGCTACCAAAATATCAATCAAAGCAATCGTGTTAGAGATCAAAGATATGTGGTCATCCATCACGGGCTAGATAAAATATTTTCAGCAGACCTCCGCTAATCTCCGAATTCCTTTCAGAATTCCTTTCGAATCATCGAATTATTCCATCCGGAATCAAGAAGACTCACACTGGATTCCTTTCGGTATCGTTGAGGGATACCCTTGGGAATCTGTGGAGGATACTCTTCAAAATTCCTAAAGGATTCTCTTCAGAATTCTAGTTAATTGCCTCGTTTCCTCCAGAGTCAATCGAATATTTGTTTCGAAACGTTTGGATATTGCTTCGGAATTCCTTGACGATTTGTTTCAGAATACGTCGACGATTTTCTACAGAATCCTAAAATATTTAATTCGAAGTCTCTCGACATTTTGCCTCGAATCCCTTAATGACTTGCGTAAACCCTTGCCGTTCGAATCCTCTGACGATTTGCTTTGAAATCCCTCGAGGAATATTTTCGCAATCATTCGACGATTCGCTTCAGAATAAATCGACGGTTTGCTTCGGAATTCTTCGAAGATTTAGTTTGGACTCCCTCGACGATTTACTTGGAATCCCTGAATGCTTCGGAATCATTCGGAATCATTCGATGTTGAAATCCTCGACGATTTGCTTCAACATCCCTTCGAATCGCTGGAGATTCTTTACGGAATCCTAGAGGGTTAATTTACTGTCCCTCGACGATTTGCTTCTGGATCCGTCGATAGATTGTTTAGAAATCCACGACGATTTTCTTCTACATCCCGGAACATTTGCTACGAAAGCCCTGAACATTCACGTTGGAATTCCTGGAGGATTTCAGACGGAATCTCTGGAACATTTCCGTTGGAGCTCCTGGAACATTTCCATCGGAATTCCTGGAATATTCGCGTCAATTCCTGGAGAATACAATCAGATCTCATTGGGATCCCTGAAACGTTTGAATATGACAGCGATCCGTCACAGTGTGGGACCAAGCCGAGCGCTACAACACTTAGTCGCAATAGCAATAGCTATCAATTTGAGTCGTTGAGTAATCATCGGCTGGTAAACAAATGCTCTTCGACACTGTGGCTACAACAGAAAAACATGCTTAAAAAGCACGTACTTGGATGAGTGTGATTGATCCGCAATTGCCTTAGGTGGTTGGACCATATTCATCACATTACCACCACCATTACCACCATCACATTACCATTACCATTAGATGAAGGGCTATAGCCCCCGGCATCGGGGTTACGCTAATGTCTAAAGCGTGCTGGAAGGTATGAGACTTATTCGGCATTTCACAATGACATGAATCCACCGAACTGCACTGAACTACGTCCGATAAAACTTATTGGGCCATGATGAATCGGAATTCAGAAAACCAATAAGATAGTCATGATGCAAACACCATGTGCAGGAAGTGGTTGAAAATGAGTAAAAGTATCAGATATGACTGTACAAGCTCTTTGGACGTTGTGAAACGAAAGTGTCGTGAATTTTACCTAATAATCTGCAATAATAGATCCAATATATGTAAACTGAGTTAATATGTATAAACTGCTCCACAATTTTTGGTTTTCATCCGATAAATAAATGGAAAGTTAAAGCAAACTAGCAAACTTGAAGATTGAAACAAGATGTATATTTGTCCGACGTTTCGACATGAGGATGATGTCTTCACCAGAGGAAAATACTGTGTTTGTTTCGAGTCTATTGTTTAGTCTAACGTTAGTGTATGGCGTAGATTTTCTGGTACATGACTTCGAGAACATACAAATCAAGAACATTGACACTGACAATAATACGAATTTTCCGTTCGACACCGCCTGATTGCAAGCCCCATTTTGTGAAATATGATCCCCTCATGAAGACTACCTTCCTTGTGTCGAAACGTTGGTAAGTATACATCTTAATTCAATCTTAAGACTGCGTAGCCGTTCTTAAAATCGAGTTAAATCCAACTAAAAAATAATTAATCAAATATGCAAAAATTAAAACTGTTAAATACAAAGATGAAGTGCCAAATCGACCAAACACTTGGTGGAGATTCCAGCATCGGTGAAGTTGCTGAAGCTGATGGCGTGGTTCGTCGTCGTATACTGATAGTGATTCGAAAGGTGCATTGGTGAAATCGATTCATTTCAGGACCACAATTTTTATACAAGGAAGATTGTTGTGTGAAAAATTTGTTTAAAGTGCAAATTAACCGCATTGCGACACCAGAAGTTGCCGTTCGTAGCAGAATCACGAGGGAGAGGCGCGGCGGAGAGATGCTACAAATATTTATTCGCATGGATGGGATCAGTGACAGTGAGCTGCTCTGGCAGCCTATTAGTTTGGGGCATCTAACGACTTCGTTGCTGATGATATTTCTCACTACACAACGGTTCTCTATATGCAGAGAATGAACGACCTGGCCGAATGCACATCAACGGCGGGTCTTTTCATCAACGTCATCAAGACCAAATCGTTGGATGTAAACACGAACAACTCCTCCAACTTTACAAGATCGACATAGGGTACGGATCAAGAAGGCTTCAACGCATCAAATTTCGAAAGTTCATCAACTCAAACGTAAAACCTGTGTGGTTATACGCCAGTGAGACTTGTGTGTATCAGCACTCAGCAGAGATTACGCAGAAACGGCAAGTATTTATCAACCGATGTATACGTTTTATAATTCAGCTGGTGGCCTCACAAATGGAACTCGAATGCTGAGATCCATTGACGATGCCATCAAAACCGATATCAACAGAGCTTCGAGCGTAAATGGAGGCGGTTTGGCTACATTACGAAAGAGCAGAGAAGAAATCTGCAAGCAAGCGCTGGGCAGGAATCCAGCAGAGGCAGACTCAGCGGCTCGTGGCGGCAGCTCAACAAGGAAATAAAGGAACTGACAGGAAGCTAACCTGGCCCTGGCCAAGGCTAAACGAGCGGCCGCCCAGGATGGAGTTCTTTACGTTGACCCTATGTATCCCTAAGTGCTCAAGATACATGAATGAATGGATAACGAACATTTTGACTTTGGTTTTCAAAGATATACATCCTTTTCAAATGTTATTCATGTTTCAAAAAATATTTATTAACAAAATTAGTCTACATTTCTAAACAGATTTTTTTGGGTTCACGAATGATTATGGCCTAAATTTGCAAATTTGCAATTTTATTCGAAAATCTAACTGATTTTAATTTGGCTATATCCTTTTGAAAAAAAACCGTATAAAAGTTAGTCCATTAAAAAAAGTCAAGATTAATTTTGAAAAAACTTAGTATACAAAGTGACTTTTGGTGACATGACAACGTAAAATCGAAAATTTTGGTTACTTTCATTAAATCACGCAGAAAATAATGTTGAAACAATATTTAAAAAAATCAAAAAAATCATGGCTCAGCTGGACCATCTATGGTAGTGATCCAACTACACCCGGTTTTTTTTACACGGTGGGTTTTAGTTGATTACGATCTTTAGCGTTAATGAAACTGAGTTAACCCCATGAAAAAATTCACAAAATATCAAAGAAATATGAGAAAGGCAAAAGGTGGTATTTAAAAACTGTGAAAATCAGGGTAACCGAAATTAAAGAATACCAACCGTGTAAAAAATATGGGTGTACTCGATCATACATTCCATAAGCGTATGTGCATCCACGCTACTCCACTTCACTGAAAATTGGCATTTAAGTTTACCAAAGCCTAATGTCAGATATAAAGCGCATCTTTGGTACATGATCCAGACCATCTAGTGTTCCCTTATTAGACCGCAAATAAGCAAATAAAGACTGACATAAACAGTCAATCGCCAGCTCTTGGGTTGCCTAAAAAGTTTTTCGAACTGAAAGTGTTCCAGGGTATTGAGTTTCGCCAAAACTATTGATCTGTATCGAACAAAACAAAAATTCGGTCCCAAATTGTCCAAAAACAATTTCAGGTTGTTTCTCAGAATTGTGTAAAATGGATATATTCAGTTTCTCGAACAGATGATTCATAGCATACAAGATTGGTTTTACATGTGTTCCGTTTTCTTTTATTTTGTAGAACGTAGTTTTCTTTTTTTGGCTCAGAAAAATCGTCTTATTTCCCATATTATTTTGTGTAAAATGTATCTTATACCACATCATCCCATCATCAGCGCTGACAGTCTAGCATCGTCTCGCCACAGTTTAACTAATTCCATGCACCGACAGGAATCTACCTGTCTTCGACAAGATTGATAAGATAATTCTGTCTCGAAAAGGTCTTCCATTCAAACTACACATTTCTCCATTTCACTTGTAGCAGTAGAACATACTTTCTGTCCTTCGTGGTCGTCGTCTTCGTCAGCCTCAATCCACCCCTGCACGCAGTGCTGTATGCCGAGGATACAAGCAGCTCGTCCTCGTTTCCCATCCTTTCGTCCCAACAGGAGAAGACAACCGAAAGGAAACGATGAATGGCAAACGATCTACATTTCAGCTTCTGTTTCTTTGCCTTGAACTCCGTGTTGCTTACCTTTCGGTAAAAGTGTGAAACGATTCTCGTCCTTTGAATGGAAATGTTTGTGCCAGGTCATGGCTCGAGCATTTTAGCTTTAGGCCGAAGGAAGCTCAAACTGACCAGAAGGTTGCTTTCGGGACGGACTCTCGAGTGGACTCACTGTGTTAAGCCCTCGCAAATCTACTCAAATCATATTACACGAAGAAGGACGATATGTGATTTTTGGAGCTTAAGCACGGTTGAATGGAGGAAAAGTGAAAATAGATACTTGAGTTCAAGTGGTTCGGTATGGATAAACTGTTTATCTGGCGCCATCGCTGCAATGCGAGGTCGAGTGAAATGAGCCATGATACAAAGACACTAATCCTTCGGAATGCCATCGAAAGATCACCGATTGGGCATTGTTCCCATTCTTGTGGCAAATTGATGAAATACAAACCAAAGGCTCGAGTAGGAGGATTAACATCCTTGCCTGTAGCGATGGTTTTCAGCGATGATATGTTTCCTTTAAACAGAATATCTTTAATTAGTGGAAATACTCGCAGTACAACGAACCTACAAAATATATGCTACGGTCTTGTGCTAATGAATGCGCTTTTTAACTCCACAATGCACACATCTCATCAACATCATCATCAGAAACAGAACTCATTCATTACCACTAAAGAACCCTCTCAGTCCCTTCAGAAAACAAATTCTTAGAAAACAACGCCCCAACCACCCCAGTCAGTCAATCCGATTTCATGCGCTTAATTCCTCCCACTAGCAACAG
Organism: Armigeres subalbatus; assembly: GCF_024139115.2. NCBI lineage: Eukaryota > Metazoa > Arthropoda > Insecta > Diptera > Culicidae > Armigeres > Armigeres subalbatus. The sequence continues at coordinate 642,299 of NW_026942506.1, forward strand.
ACGTGGAGAGATCGTACACACATACGATTTTTATGTATGATTTCAACCTTGCATCGTCTGTTGCGGAAACAGCTTCCACCCTGTCTACAAACGCGTACTCCCGCTCTTCATCATAAATAGAACGAAAAATTTGCTATTTTACTTTTTATTCATATTTTTCGGGACACGTCTCGAGGGTTAAAATACTTGAAAATGAAAAATTTACGCCACCCGAATGAATCGCTGGATCTGGTGAAATGTCGGGTTTTGCAAATCGTATGGTTGATATTCAAAGATATGCTCACTTCTCGTCTTGTATCCAGCGATACATTTCTGTGTTTCATATTTGATTAATTTTACTTATGTTGCAAGGGATGTGCGGATAATTTAATTCCTTTCCGGATATTTTTACTTACTATCAAATTGTTAATTTAATTTACTATTAAGCTTACATCTAAACAATAACACTAAGTCAAATTTGACATCATAAACACGGTTCGAGGCCACGTCTCTCCATCATCAGCGCCCCACGCTCGAAAATCATTTGAACCAGGCCTGTCCACTTAGTGCGCTGTGATCCCTCTTCTTGTACCCACCGTTTCAGGCGAATACCTCTTTGCAGGATGCTATTCAGCATTCTTAATGCCGTGCCCATAGTATCCTTCCAACGTTTGACACCTTTTGGATACTGGGTTCGCTGCACAGAAGAGTAACTAGAAAAATTCGTGGACAAAACCCAAAAATTTGTTTCAACATTTATACATTCTTATATTTTTTAGATACTTAAAACATTCTGCATAGTATGGCTATTTCAGAAATAACCCAAATTTTGTAAAAAAAATAATTAGGGCTAAAAAATGAGGTATTGGATTGGTTTTGTCTACTTTATTTGTGGAGTATTTGGAAATCTGATTTTACACAACATAAATGTTATCAACAAGCTATTATTAGTACACAATGAGTAGATTATAGTTGTGTCTCCATTTTGTTCATGTTTATGGTCAAATTATTTTATGTTTCAGGTGATGACCACTTGAAAATCACTATTTTTCCTATTTTTATGTTTTTCTTCAGAGGAAAAGTTAATCATACGGCAAGATCTGGCAAAGATAAATCACTTGGGTGAAACTTCAAGATATGGACTAAGCATTCCACGTGAAAACTCGTCTGCAAACGTCCGCAAATTATATTCTGAGCTATTTGAATAAAAAGCGATTTTCCATCATTTTAAAACCAAATTTTAACATTTGTTCATAAATTACCACATAAACGAGTCCAGGAAATAATGTAAAAGCATGCTATTTAGCATGCATTTTGTCAAGACGCAAATAGAATAATGGGTTTCCATGAGTTGCGTTGATATCTTTTTGAAAACCTTATATTGAAATCGCTTATCTATAAATTCTGCATTGTAGAGAAATCTGTTACAACCTAGATTTAGGATGAACCTGTTTTCATTGAAGTGATCAATTTATGAACGTTGCCTTATTATGATAGTTTCGTCATGGCTATATGATATATTGTGGGCTTCGACTCGGACATGGTAATCGTTGTTGTTTCAAGCCATGGTATAGAATGCAGGTGATTTATATTTTTACTACAGGCTTCACCTTTTCGGACCCTAATTTTAAGTTAAGGTTTAAGTTAAGGAGAAAAGTGTTCAAGCAAAAACAGTGTTTACTTTTGTGAATGCGAATTTGCAACCATTTTTCATTTGGGATCTTGGGCATGGTTAAAATAAGTTAGATGTTTTTTTCCTATGTAAATGTTAGAAAATCCATTTAAGGATGAGCTTTAACTACGGGTTTCTTGCTACTTTTGTGAATATGCCATTTCAGAATCGTTTGCGTAGCGAAGAAGAGATTTTACATAAAACAGAGGTTTTATTTGAAAAAATATGTCTTTTGACATTTTTATCTGGTTTTACACTGTTAGGTGGATAGATTTATCCAAAATGCATTTTCCTGCATAATTGGCAATTATTACTTCGTCTAGAATAGTCATGCCCAAATATCCGCAAAAAATGTTTTGGCCAAGAATTGGCTTATTTACTCTATATGTTGTAGAGTTGATCGAGTTCGTGATTCATTCTCCACCGCAACACACGTTCTCTTGCACACGTCAAAGATAGCCCTAAGCACGAGTCTCTCAAATACACTGAGTGCTGCAAGTTCCATCAAGCATGATTCGAGCTTCGTGTTGAATGATGTCGTGTGTTGACTTCGTGTTGTGCATGATGTATTTGGTGCGGGTGAATCCATCAAAACTAAATACAGGGCGCGATTTTTGTGCTGATTTTGGACCTGACCAGTTTTAAAAATCTTCTGGAGAATTTCAGAAATCTTGATTTAAAGTTTTTGTTAAGAAATTTCACTAATCCATCTTTGAATTAAACAATATCACTACAGTACCTATAAAATGTCCAAAGTTCAAGTTTTCAACCAGTCTGTATTTGTTGCCGTAATAACAATTATAAATGTTACGAATTAAGTTTTTTAATGGTTTATTAATTCTAATTTAAGTTTCTATGTTTGATGGAATAAAAAAAGAATTTCAATGTATTTCAATTCAGTGTTTATGGAAGAAAAGTAAAATGAGAGTGAATGTCGCATAATAGAAATTTGAAGCTAAACATGGATTGTTGTCACAGCACTTAATAACCGATCGTTGTGAATTTGGTAATTTGGGTGCTTTGTACTGCTAAATCTCCTCGAATCCGAATGAACTGACTCGGAAGCTTGTGATATGTAAGCCTAGACCTCTACCGGTTTCCCTGCAGAAATCTGGAATAGGATATTTCAAAATATGGTACTTCGAAGTAAATAGAAGCTGCAGTTTTTATTCTGACTAAATCGGTTGCTTCTTCAAACCATGCTCGAGTTTGAAAAAAAGCATTTGGCGTACACGTTTTTTTTTGGGCTGCGAAATGGTGAGTTGACATCCGGGAAGGGCGCCTAATCATAGCTCTGGTCCTCAGAGTTCCAACTCACGCTTCCACGGGTCTTCCGATGACAATTGACCGCCAGCTAAGGGTTGCGTACTTAGCTGGTAGTGCAGCTGGCACTGTTGTCCTTCTGACATCAGCTAGAGTGAGAGGGTGCGTCCTGTGGGGTCTGCCTAGGGATGTGTGGGGTTCGACAGTGGGCTCTGTGAACTTCTATAAAAAGCTACATGTGTCCCCAAGCAGGCCCTATCAAGCGACCGTGTGCCGCTCAAAGCGCACTAGCCTAGTTCTGGTGTTGGTAGGACTTAAACAAATTTGACCCGACTGATCGAGCGTCTGTCCACCAAGGAGGTGGGCTCCAACAGCGTCTGTTCTGGCATCCAGCGGCTGAGTATGAAATGCTATTCCCGAAGCTATACCTAAGATGGCAGCCCCATCCCGGTGGATAGGGAACCTTGGAGCAACAACCTACTGTTCCCGAAACATGAATTTGTTCAGAACTCCGATAATGAAGGAATACGGACTGATTTTGGCGACGACTCTTAGCGCGAAACAAGCGACACAAAGGAACATGGAACGTTTCAACCCTAGCCCAGCAGGGTAAGTTGGCACAACTTGCCAATGGGCACGCCGCATGAAGCTTGAGATCCTGGGACTGAGTGAAGTCCGTTGGCCAAACTTTGGAGAACACAGAACGCCGTCGACAAGTTTTGCTATACTCTGGTTTACGAGGTGAACACGCTCCCCGGCAACGCGGAGTTGGCTCCACTAAGCGCTCAGGACTCTGCGCTTATGGTAAACCTATAAGTGAAAGGATAATCGTTGCCAGATTTAGAACACGGGTCCGAAACCACTATAATCCAATGTTATGCGCCAACCGATGCTGCCGATCTGCAAGACAAAGAGAACTTTTACAGTCAACTCAGCCGTCGTAGATAGAATTCGAAGGTGATATCAGATCTGTTTGGGCGACTTCAATGCGAAGATCGGATCCGAAACTCGAACCATGAGCGCATTATGGGACGCCATGGTCTGGAGAAATGAGCGAAAACGGAGGCTGTTCGCAGAATTTTTGTGGTAATAACGACGGGTGATCGGGATCGCTCTTCCTCATCGACGGTTCACAAGGTCACGTGGGTCTCCGTACGGCTTTACAGAAAATCAAATCGACCACATCTGCATCGCGCAAAATGGAAACGGAGCCTTCTTGTGTACGGAATAAACGTAGTGCCGATATCGCGTCTGATCATACACTCCTCATCGGCGAATACGCCTGCGCATTGCGCGGATTCTCGGGAGGAAAGAGTTGACGACGATTCAACACACGCCGACTGGAAGATGCCACAGTGAAACGGTCCTTCGTTGAAGAACTGGAGACGCGTGCTGCAGATATTCCGGAAGGTGGCAGCGTGGAAGACCAATGGACCGCCATCAAGAATGCCTTCATCGCCACCAGCGAGAACAATCTGGGCAACTACGCACCCAGAGAAAACAATGGATCACCGATGAGACCTGGAGGAAGATAGAGGAGCGAAGAGAAGCCAAAGCCGCGATAGAGCGATCAAAACCAGAGGAGCTAAAGTTCTAGCCCGCCAACGATACGCGGCTCTTGAGAAGGAAGTAAACGCTCATGTCGACGGACAGCGAGCGTGGCAGACTCTCTGGCCGACGAAGGAGAGAGCCGCGCAACGGGGACATTCGCCTCTACGATATCTCACGACGCTTAAGCGGGCGAAGATGAATGCAACGATGCCTGTGAAAGACGCGAATGATCAGTTATTGACCGACCCAACTGACCAGCTGAAACGCTGGTTCGAGACACTTCGAACAACTCGCCACCTCGGCGATCTGCCTAGGGATCCGACGTATAACACGCGTCAATACCGAAGCTCCATCACTGCTAGAGATTCAAACAGCCATCCAAAGCATGAAATCGAATAAAGCCCCGGGTCGACCCATATCAGCCAACCAATACGTAACT